>NW_007732315.1:106398-106737 GCF_000696425.1 Galeopterus variegatus | reverse complement strand
TTCAACATTGTTAACAACTTGTAGAGTCTTACAGGGTTTTGCTCACACAAACATGTACTTTAATGTGACTTTTAAGAATAATGATATTATAAGTACTTTGTAGTCTCCACTTTTCCTCTTAAAAGTTGACTTAAGACACGAATGTCTTTCACTGCCAAAATTATTTTTATAACCTTTCTAATGGCTATGTAACAACATTCCAGCATAAAGATATAGCAGAATTGAGTTGACCAACACCCTTTAGTGAGTTAGATTATTTCTGTTTTTTCACCCTAATAAAAACAGCCTTAATGACTACTTTTGGAACAAAATCTTTGTAAAGCATTCTTATTCATTTTC
>NW_007732315.1:94959-105613 GCF_000696425.1 Galeopterus variegatus | reverse complement strand
TGATTTAGGCCTAGAATTGTCAGGTGTTTTCATTTTTCAACAGAACCCCACAATCAAAATCTTAAATGTGAGAAATCTCATTTTTTAAAGCATTCAAAACAAAAAACTCTGTGAAAGTCAAACAAAATATACCTGTAGGTTGGATCCAGCCCATGAGCTGTCTTTTTGTGTTCTCTGACATATTCTTTAAAAGCAAACAAAGACATCTATTTTAGTTTTGCTCTTATATTCATGAACTTGAATGTTTTAAATTGGCATTGAGTGTAGTTGGTGAAAAGCGATAAAAGGTTTATATGCTATGTATTTGTGAACATTGCAGTGCGCAATGAACTCAATCCCTGGGAAAAATAATAATTGTTTGCATTCTTTCATATGCAGGTTGATTGAGCACCAAGTTCATATGTCCAAATTGCAAGAAAACCTCATTATAAAGTATCTGGCTTTCTGTATATTGACCGTACAGGAATCAGGGAATGAATATGAGTTTAATAAATAAATGGGGTGCTGCCATTCTGAGAAACCAACAAAGAAAAGAGTTTGCTGGAGTTTGAGTAAAAGTTACCTTAAAATTCAACCTTGTGTTGTCACTGGAGCTATGGGATTGAAAACAGTTCTATTACGTAGGTTTTCCAAGTACTGATAACTGTGGTATCCTTGGTGAGGTTACTTTCAGAGCAACAATTTGCAATGAGTGGTTCATGAAGGACATCCAGTATTGATGTTTATAAGAGAATATGCCTGAGCCTTTGTTTCTGGCATGAATTGATTATTATATTCATGGTATTTAATAAAAGCAGGCTTTGCTTCATTGTTATCTATCTGATCAAAAGCCTCACCATTCTGCCCGTTAATTCAGATATGTGTGTTTGTGTTTAAACAATATTGGGTGAGGAAGGTACATACAATCAACAGTATTGAAATAACTTGTGAACACTAGTGGTTTGATAATTGCTGTTTTAGATATTATCCCCCCAATCCTACTGATCTATGGGTTGAAAAAATTAAGGTTACATTGTTTAGCCTGGAGAAGTTGGGGTAACCAATTAATTGTTGGTTTTGTGATGTTTGCTTATTGGGTGGCTATCTTCAGTTCCCAGTGAAGGTAAAGTAAGAGATGTGATTGGCACCAGACAAGCACAAACACATACACACATGCACACACTTCAAACCTGTACAGAAGTAAAGGGACTAGCATTATGGGCCCTATGTACTCATCACAGAAATTCAACAATTATCAAATCATGACAATCAACCCCCTCCCTTCTAAACCTCCCTGGATTATTTTGAAGCAATTCCCAAACCATCATAGCATTTCATACTCAAAATATTTCTAATAAACAATAATTACTCTATTTTAAGTATAACAAGATTACAATGATCACACCAACAGTCCCATAATCAGATATTTCCTTAAACAACAAATCAGAATATTTATATATATTAGAGACCTTTATTTCTCTAAGCACCCACTGTGGATGGCATCTGTCTTGCCCTAGTTCTGCTGGCATTTCTTAAAACATTCTTAAAAAACTGTGTTCAGAGTCATTTTACAAGAAAACAAGTCTCTTTACTTTCTTTTTTTTGACCCAAATGGTAACCTTCACTGTGGCTGCTTAACTGATTCCCAATGACTTTTGTCCATTTAAAATGTATAAATGGTCAAACCCACTCTCAAAGAACAAGATGTGTTGCCATTGGAAGTGATCATGACACTGTTCTGGATATGGTGTCCGAAAGGAACCTCAAAGAGAAGAGTTGTAGCTTTGGTGTTGGGATAAGTCTTCAGCTATTGACGATGTCTACTTTGAAAGGGAAACCTGGATGATTAGCGTCGGCATTCATTCATTCCTTCACTCATTCCACTTACTATGTACTAAATGCATTCGACATGCAAAGGCAGCTGAAAGTCTTGCATGTATGGAGCTTACAATGTACAAATATATATTGCATATCAGGCACTGTGCTAGGTGCTGGGACACAGAATAGAGGCCCTCATGGATCTAGATGTGATGTTAAAGCTAAAACCTGAAGAATTATGGAGTTACCTAGAGATGAGGAAAGGATGTTCCAGGCAGAGGGAACAGTACACACAGAAGCCTAGAGGTAGGAAAGAGCATGGAGCATTCGAGGAACTAAATGAGGTCCAACGTGGCTGGAGGACAGAGTGTTTCAGGCCCATTTGGAAGCAAAGGGATGGGACAACGCATTTTCCTTTCTCTAAACTGGGTTCCTCTGCATCTTCTTCCTGCCTCATCTCCTTCTTATTATAGAAAAACAAGACAGTCTCATTTACCAAATCGAATAAAACTCTAATCTATGATCTCCACTTCTCAAATACGATTTGAAAGCATAACATGAATTTATTGGTCCCTTAAGGTACAGGCAGGTTCTTTAACACCACAACAAACACAAGCCACCCCATAATAATAATAATAGTAGTAATAGATGGGTAAGACCTCAAGAAGGGTAGGGCAAAGGGAAAGAAAATAAAGACGGGAAAAAAGAGGAGGCAAAATAAAAATACATTTTTAAATCCCATGCTTCATGGTTTATTATTAACAGCAGTGCAGAAAATGTCTCTACAGAGTTATGAAAAATTCATTAGTAGCATGCTACAGGTCTGAGAAGCTGGTCATTGTTTGATCAGATTAACAATAATGAGAGCAGTCTTAAATTAACTCAGATTAAGAGGAAGACTTTCCCCCCTGCTATTTAGTCATATGTGTATAATCACATTTCCTCATGACCCAGTTGAAGGAGAGGGTGGTCTGAGCCCAGATGCTACCTCAAAGCTTGGGTCAGATGGAGGAGGATTTACTGGTCACTCTCTGGGCTCTAGGTCATGTTTGCCTAGTCTCCCCGACACTGACCTTCTGTTTTTCAGTCCTGTTTCCTTTGTCCTGGGTTTGCTTCATCCCAACTCATGATTTCCAGTATTGAGCACCTGTTGTGTTCTGTGTGGTGTTCTAGGTGCTGGGATACTACAGAGAGTAAATGAAGCAAAGAGCCCTGCTCTTGCACAGCTCACATTCTAACAAGAGAGACAGACAATAAACTTAAAGAGAAAGGAAGCTGGCAAGTATGATAGAAGGTGCTAAGTACAGCATTATGAAAAAAGAAAAATGTAGATCAGCCTTCTTGGAAAAGGTGACCTTTGAGCAAAGACTTAGAGGAGTTGAGGGAGTGATCCATGATGATATCTGGGGAACAAGAGCACTCAGTGAGGCAATGGCTCGTGCAAAAGCCCTGAGGTCTTGAGGAACAGCCAGAAAGTGTGTGTGATCAGAGCTGAGTGTTGAAGATCAGATCAGAGAAGTGAAGCAGGACCTGATCATTAGGATCTTTTAGACCAGTATAAAGAATTTTGCTAAGTGAGATGAGGCACTCTAGAGGGTTTTGAGCAGATGAGTAACATGATCTGACTTGAGTTTGAACAGCATCTTTCTAGCTACTGGTTGAGAATTAGACTGTAGGGGGCTTGAGTAGAAACAGGTGGATGAATTAGAATTCTATAGCTCATACCAGGCTGTGGTTGGATTTTGGATGTATTTAGAAATTACAGTGAATAGAACGTCCAGATGTTTTTGACCTTGCTTGTTGACTGATGTAAAACATGATGGTATTCACTGGTTGTATTAATCCAAACTCTTTTGGTTACAAGTGAAAGAAACTTACCTCCAATGGGTTAAACAAAGAGGGGAAATTCTTTGGCTTATGTCGCTGAGAAGTTTATGGGTAGCACTAGCTTCAGCATGCTGGGCCCTGAGATGTTACTAAAAGATAATAAACTGGGCTGCAGGAAGCAGTAGATTCTATTGTCCCAATGTAGCTAGAATTCATCATCCAGAATTCCAACAAATGCAGAAAATTCTAAGTAGGGCATAAAGATCAGAAGAGTAAAGAACATATTACTAGGAATGTCTGGATATTCAGAGTGGATGTCGGAAGTCTTGTAACTCGGCATTGACAAAGTCAGCTGGATTTAAATAATGGTACCCACTCCACTTGTCCACTCGATAAAGATCAGAAGAGTAAAGAACATATTACTAGGAATGTCTGGATATTCAGAGTGGATGTCCGAAGTCTTGTAACTCGGCATTGACAAAGTCAGCTGGATTTAAATAATGGTACCCACTCCACTTGTCCACTCAGGAACCAAATGTGGCCTCCTCATCGAGAGGGACCATGTGTCTTTGCTGAGACAGTGAGTGGTTGGAGAAGCAGAGCACGGTGTGGGTCCCAGCACCACCATGCATTGCCCTGTGTGACTTGAGCAAGTTACATAACTTCACTGAGCCCCAGAGGATACTGAGAGGATCAAAGGAAAGAAAGTTTTAAAAGTACTTGGGACACTGTGGCCTACAAAACAAAGCCAGGCTACACTGCGCTGTTAGGGAATGGTTTATGATATTTGCTGATCATAGGGTTGCTGGATGCCCAGTTAAACCTGAATTTCAGATAAATGACAAATATTTTTTCAGTATAAGTATGCCTAGATATATTGCATGGGACATACTTTTTCTAAAAAATTATTTGTCGCTTATCTGAAATTCGAATGTAACTGAATGTCCCTTTATTTGCTAAATCTGGCAACCCTAGGTGATCATAGCAAAGGAAACACAATATTATTACTGATCACTCAGAACTAATCCCCAACAGCCATCTCATGCTAGCACCAAGAAGAATCCCCAAATTATAGTATTTTCAGATTGGATGTGAGTGAACTTTTTGTTCTTATTTTTGACTGTAGTTTTATGGCTAGGTTTGAATTTGTGAATTTGACTGTCCCGTTCTTCCTGTGTACATATGTTAACCTTATAACACCATGATTTTTAATTCTTATTTTAAGAAAGGTTTAAGTTTTGGATAACAGTGTTGCCTCGTCCAGTTATGAGCCATAACCTTGAGCTTAGTCTCCTTTATGTCTCAGTTTCCCCATCTGTAGAAATAGGAAAACGATAGTACTTATGTCATACTGTCATTATGAGGACTAGATAATATGTGCAAAGTGCTTAGCTCAGTGTCTGGCACATGACAAGCACTCAGTACATGTCAGCCCCTGCAGTTATAGTAAATCTATAGAAATTAATCTAGCCGGTCTAGAATAATTCCTGTTCGGTTTTCCCAATTAACTTTTCAGGTCTATTTGGAAATTTCCTGGTTGAATTGTCCCTGTGGTTTGGGTTTCGTGCCTAGTAGATCAAATCCTTAAAGCTGATAACAGACGTTGTCTTAAATTTTGACGCATATAGGCATCTTTCAGCTCTAAATTGGTGGGAGGGGTGAGGTATGGGAAGGGAAAACTTCTAACAGTGATTTGGACTGGGTTTGTTCCTATGATTGGTGGGCATGATTTTGGCTGTCTCGACTCTAGATTTTGCTCCACATGCTAGGAGGCGTGCCCTCGTTAGCAAGGGCTATGGACACAGGAGCATGTCTTGCGTCGAAGCCATTGTGATGTGCCCCTTTTTGAGCCATTCTCTGTAGCCCTAGTCCCTAACTATTCTTATCTATTCCTCACCTGCAGGCTGACGTTGTCTTAAATTTTGACGCATATAGGCATCTTTCAGCTCTAAATTGGTGGGAGGGGTGAGGTATGGGAAGGGAAAACTTCTAACAGTGATTTGGACTGGGTTTGTTCCTATGATTGGTGGGCATGATTTTGGCTGTCTCGACTCTAGATTTTGCTCCACATGCTAGGAGGCGTGCCCTCGTTAGCAAGGGCTATGGACACAGGAGCATGTCTTGCGTCGAAGCCATTGTGATGTGCCCCTTTTTGAGCCATTCTCTGCAGCCCTAGTCCCTAACTATTCTTATCTATTCCTCACCTGCAGGCTCTTAGCTCCTAGGTGATCAGAAATGTTTGAGAGCTGCCCAGGAACAGGGTGTGGACTGGGCTAGACCAAGGTGCTCCCTGTGTCTTATGCATGCTTCTTTTCTGCTTTAGATCATTGAAAGTGGACATATTTTTCCAGCTTGGTGTTTTATGACACTTTGAGAGGAATGTTTTTAGATGTCTGTGAGAGACACTCGTGGCCACTGAAATCTCTGCTATGCACAACTCTGTTGAAGCTTCTGTAAAAAGAGCGTGCTTGGGGGTCATGAGATTTCAGAGGCAGATCAGAACATGCTTCTTTCTTCTTGAAATGAGTGTTTATCAGTGAAAACCAAAGTTGTTTGGAAAGTCCGTATCAACTTCAATATTAATCTTGTAACTGTAGCTAGCTAGTATTTACCTAGTGCTTACTATTTGCTAGGCACTCAGACATGCTTCTTTCTTCTTGAAATGAGTGTTTATCAGTGAAAACCAAAGTTGTTTGGAAAGTCCATATCAACTTCAATATTAATCTTGTAACTGTAGCTAGCTAGTATTTACCTAGTGCTTACTATTTGCTAGGCACTCAGATGAGCTTTTTGTACATGCTGCCCAAAGTTGGTCCTTGGGTGGGCAGCACTGGTGCCACCTAGGAGGTAGTTAGAAATGTTGAATCTCAGGACCTGGCCCAGACTCACTGAACTGCATTTTAATACAATCAGGTGATTTATGTGCATGTTAAAGTTTGAGAAGCACCTGTTTAATCCTCAGAGCAACTTCAGTGTTATTAACTCCATTAAAATAATTTTATTGTGTGGATACATAATATTTGTCACTTTATCATCATCATTTGATTGTAACTGTACATTTCAGTGACATTACATATATTCACAGTGTTGTGTGATGATCACCAAATCATAACCAAAACTTTTTCATCATCCGAAATAGAAACTCTGTACCCCTTAAACAATAACTCTCCATTTCCTGCCCCTGGTTACCTCTGTTCTACTTTCTGTCTTTATGAAGTTACCTCCTCTAGGTACCTTGTACAAGTGGAATCATGCAATATGTGGCCTTTTATGTCTGGTTTCTTTCACTTAGCATAATGTTTTCGAGGTCCATCCGTGTTGTAGCATGTGTTAAAACTTCATTCTTTTTTATGGTCGAATACTATCCCATTGTATGGACGTACCACATTTTGTTTATCCATTCACCTGTTGATGGATACTTAGGTTGGTTCCACTTTGGACTACTGAGCAAGCATTTGTTTGAATCCTTGCTTTCAGTTCTTTTGGGTATATTTCTAGGAATATTAAGTCTATTTTCAACATGAAGAAATTGGATGCAGAGACACAAAGGGACTTATCTAAAATCACATAGCTGCTCGGTGGTGTCCTGGGTTTCCAGGTTTATTTGGTTCCTTCTGTTGACCCCAGAGGCCACATGTGAGTGTGCATTAAAGAGAAGGACCAGTTTTTTTTCTTCCTTTCAAGGGGTGACAGAGTGGCTGAGTGGGAAAGCTTAGGCTTTGGAGTCTGCCAGATCTGAGTTCAAATCCAGGTACTTGCCTTTGCTGAATATGATGTCTTAGGCAAATTACTCACCTGGTCTCTGGCTCCATTTACGATGTCTACACCATGGGAATTGCTGAGATGATTAAATCTGAAAAAATAATTCAAGTGCCTGGCTTGTAAATATTCAACAAATATGGGTTGCTATTAAATATAAGGATGTTCCTCAAAAAATTAAACGTAGAATTACCATATTACCCAGAAATTCCACTTCTGGATACATACCCCAAAGAACTGAACGCAAGAACTTGAACAATTATTTGTATACACATGTTCATAGCAGTGTTATTCACAATAGCCAAAATGTAGCAACAGCCCAAGTATCCTTCAACAGATGAGTGGATAAACAAAAAGGGGTAGATACATACAATGGAATATTATTCAGCCTTAACAAGTAATGAAGTGCTGACACATGCTACAACATGGATGAACCTTGAAGACATTATGCTAAGAGAAAGAAGTCAGACACAAAAGAACAAATTTTGTATGATTCCACCCATTGGAGGTACCTAGAGTAGTCAGATTGATAGACACAGAAAGTAGAATGGTGGTTGCCAGGGGCTAAGAGGAGAAGACAATGTTGAGTTATTGTTTAATGGGTACAGAGTTTCAGTTTGGAATGGTGAAAAGGTTCTGTGGATGGATGGTGGTGATCGTTACTGTGTACTTAAAATGGTGTATTATGGTATGTATATTTTGCCACAATAAAAGTAAAATAAGGAGGGTCAGAATGACTTTCTGTGTGCTACTTTTAAACTGGTGTGTGTTGATTTCCTTGCTTTCATATACCAGTGCTTAGTTGGTGCCTAGGAAAGGGCTGGCCCATTTTTTGTTTTTAATAATATAACAATGATAAAATCATTATCCATAAAAAATCAGTGGTATTATTGGGTGCCATACACAGAGCTAAGCACTTTTGGTATATTGTCATAGTTTCATCCACACAAAAATCCTGGGAAGGAGGGACCATCACATTTGACACATGACAAAAGCAAGGCATAGAGAGATCAAGTAATTTTCCCAAGGACACACAGTAATTGGTGGAGGCAGGACTTGAGAGCCTCAGAATCTGCTGTCCTACAAACCATGCTGAGCTGTCTGCCAGGATGCCTGCCAAAAGGCAGTCTAGCAAGGGCACCCTTAAATTTTTAATTGTGTCTCCACATTGCAGGGAGAGGGGTGGGTGGTAAAGTCATCGGGCCATCTCTGCCAAGGGCAGGGCCATATGTGGTTGTCACTGTCAGTGGCTGCTAGGTGATGTTTGTGATCTGGATGAGTGCAAACATATGACAAGGAGGATGGATATTCAGGGAATCTTCCTAAGTATGGAAAGAGCTCTTGGAAATGGCACCAGTAGGGTCTCTCCAGAGAGAGATCAACTATTTTCCTAAAGCAGCTGTGACATATGCAAATCATACTTGCAATTCACCTCCAAAGCAGCAGCTTCCAGATTCCTAATTGAGAGATTCTAATTAGGAATTATGGAGCATTCGTCATCCTTGGGGTTGCTTTGCACATAATGTTCGGTGTTCATGGCATTCCTGTCAACAAGATATCAGGACTTCTGTTTTTGTAGCTGAAAACAAGATGGGCTGGTGAAGCTTTACATGGCTCACTAAGAAGGCAACCAAGGCTGGAAAGAGAGCTCGTTTTTCTTCTCTTTTCTCTGTTGTTTGATGAGAAAGATATAGGCAGCCATTACTTTGTTTCTGAAAGGCTACGTGGGGCAGTGTCCTATAGCAGATAAGTGTGTGTGTGCATGCACACAAACACACACACACACTTTGGAATCAGACCTGGATTCAAATCTCAGATTTTCCGCTTCTTAGCTGTGCATCTGAGCAATTCTGTGTCTTGATTTTTCCATCTGTAAGATATGGGTAATATTAGAATCTACCTCCCATGGTTAGGATTTAATGAAACAGTACATGTAAAATGCTTAGCCTTCTATCAGGCATGCAGGAAGTAATAATATTAATAGCCATCATTGCTGTCATTATTATAAAAAATACCACAATGTATTAAAACAATAGTGAACAACTGTGTAATTGGTTAAAAACTATGAACATTATTTTCCCCTTTAAAGAATAAGGTCAAGCAGAGACAGTTATTTTTGAATTTTTTTTTAATGGAAAATTTAAACTTGAAAGAAAAAAGTGGTATAATGAGCTTCCATTTATTTATCACCCAGATTTAACAATAATCAACATTTTGCCAGTCTTGTTTTATTTGTCTCTGTCCCGTGTGTGTGTGTGTGTGTGTGTGTGTGTGTGTGTGTGTGTGTGTGTATTTTAAAATAAATCCTATAGGTTGTAGACTTTTACCTATAAATACTTCAGTATGCATCTCAAACAGGTAAGACCTTTTAAAATAATATAACCACAAAGCTATTACCACAGCTTATAAAACAAAAAGTTAATCTCTTAATGTCATTTAATACCCACCTGATGTTAATGTATCTCCAGATGTCTTTAAAATGTGTTGTTGCAGTTGATTTGTTTGGATTGGGATCTCGCATTGCCTTTGGTTTATATGTCTCTTAAGTTCTTAATTTTCATAGTTCTTCTTCCCCTTTTTTCATGTTACTTATTTGTTGAAGAAGTTGAGTCTTTTGTCCTGTAGAGTTTTCATGTATCCTTGGGGTATGTTTTAACTTGTTCCTCTATCCCCCATATTTTTTTTTTTTTTTTTTACAAAATACTACATGGGTGGTGCTGTGTATTTTGTAATGATCACATCAGAAAGCACACAGCGTCTGTATGTCACACTTTTAGTGAAGCTAAGAGTGATGGGAAAGGATCAGATGTTGTCAGCCTGATTTATCTAGTATGAGGTGTCCCAACAGTCTCTCACCTAATGAATAGCATTCGTTGATGATGATATTTAGAACTCTTATTCCAATAGGGGTTGCAATATAATGCTTTTCTAATCCTGTCATTGCTTCTGCATTATAAGCTAAAATTATTTTATAAATAACTTTTGTTTATCACCCTTATGGTTACCCTGAAATACAGTTTGTATGGAAAGGCAGGATAAATGCCTTTCCCTTTACTTACCAGTTTTTCGAATGGTAAGTTGGTACCATATCAGCCTTCAAAGATTTTTTTTTTTTTTTTTGTCTTTTTGTCTTTTTTTTCCGTGTTTGGCAACGGATCGCAGCCCTCAGTGTTGCCCCCACACCGGACCGGGGACCGGCAACGGGATCGCAAGCCTCGGCGTTGCTCCCGCGCCTCGCTCAGCCAGTGAGCGGGAGCCGGTCTGTATGTGG
>NW_007732315.1:28156-93975 GCF_000696425.1 Galeopterus variegatus | reverse complement strand
AGAAATGAAATAAGATAAATGTCAAGGAGTATTGGAGGAGTGGGAATTGTGTTGGGAGGCACGGGTATTGCCTTTCTCTGAGCTTAGGCGAGCAGGCTAGGCTAGGACTCTGCTGCTGGAAGAAAAAAGTGTGGGATGCTCTGGCCCAGCATTCTGTCTCTGTTCGAACAGTTCCCAAGAGTAGATTCCATTTAGAACTGCATGCAGTAAATAAATAAATAACCCCAAAAGGCCACCTGGGATCTCTTTTGTTCTTCTGAGTCAGGAGTTCCAAATGCTACTTTGTGTATTACTATGTAAGTTTCTCCAGAGTTTTCTTTTTCTCTTTTCAAACATGTCCCATCTTCTGATAACTCCCTGGATGGTGAAGATTGACACACTGGGCCTTGGGTTCTCTTGCTTTCTTTCTGCATAGTGGTTTTTCTTTTTATACTGGGGGATGGAGGTATTGGTATGATGGTGGTGGTGATGGGGCGGGGGGAGTTGCAGTTGCAGGGGATGCATTTGTTTGTAGTTTCCTGGTCCCAGTACGCTGCAGAGCATGCCAACCACTTCATCCTTATTGCCTAGGGAATGGTCTTGAGTGGTTATGCCAATTTAGATTTCCCAGATCTCTAGGGCTAGGGAGGGGCAACTGAGGAGGGGCTGGTGACTCGGGGTCCAGCCAGTTTTCTATCCCAGTAGTTGCCAAATTTTTGTATCTCAAAACCACATGAGGCTGCTTGTTAAAAAGCAGATTCTCAACCTCTAACCCCAGAGATTATAATTCAGTTGGGATTGGAGAAAGGGCCCAGGAATCTGCCTTTAGTAAACAGTCCATGTGTTTCTAATGCATGTTTTCATCTTGACACTGAGAAATATTAATCCCTGAGAAGATAGTTGTCATGTTTCAGCTATTTAATGGTAAAAACTCCATGCTCACTAACACTAAAGTAAGTAATAAATTGAATAGACTATCCCTGAAAACCTTGATAAAAAGCAACATTTAGCAGCATGCATACACTCCTGTAGAAACAAAACTATACAACATGGATTTGGCCTTCAAGAAGCATACTTCATGGTTAGGGAGACAAGGCCAATAGTATCTATTTGAAATAATGATAAAGACCAAACAATAAATAATAGGGGGGACAGCATGTAGGTCCATTGAGAATGTGTTCAGCTGCATGAAATGGAAAACTCAACCCCAATGGTGAAACAAATAGTGATTTCTTTTTCTCATGTGACAAGAAGTCTGGAGGTACGTAGCTGCTTGAGTTGGCTTAGCAGGCCAATAATAGCAGAACTCTTGTCTTTGAGAATTCTGATGGCCTTTCCCTTATGGTTGCAAGATGGCTCCTGTGGTTTCAACTGTTACATCTGGATTCAAGGTAGGAAGGAGAAGGACCAGGTCAGTGTGAAAGAATAAAGGGTTCGTACCTTTGTTTCAGGACTCCTCCTCCTCCCCACCCCACTGATGATGTTTAATAATGTCTTCTGGGCTAGAGCTGGGTCAGTCCTAGCTGCAAGGGAGGCTGGGAGGTGAGGAAGTGAGAACACCATCATGATAGGCTTAGACGGATCATGATCGATTGCCTGGCTTGACTGTTTCCTCCCCATACAAAATCAGGGTTCTGGTAGCATTAAAAACGATGTGAGTGGACATTGGGTGGACAGAGAGCAACGTCAGACACAGTATGTTGCTAGCAAATGTTTTAGTGGAAAAGAAAATTCATGAGCTTAGAAGTTAGATTGATGTAGCTTTGAATTCTACCTTTTCTACTTACTTTATCTTAGGCTAGTGATTTAAATTTTCTGACCCATAGTTTAACTTTTTTTTTTTTTTGCAAAATTACAGTAATAGAATAATATTACCTACCTCAGAGGGTGATCGTAAGGTTTAGAAGAGATGACATTTTCAAGGGCCTACTTCTATCTCAAACACAGTGCCTGCAGGTGCTGAATATATAGCTACTGTGATGATGATGACTTGCAGTATATAGTGTGGAATAGATGACATGGGAGGGAACAGTGCAGATCAGAGCGACAGAAGGAGCTTGAGCAGCATTTCTGAAGTATGTTCTGTAGAACCCCAATTATGTGGGATGTTAGCATTTTTTATTCTTCCAACAAATTCTGGAATCCAGGCACTGTACTGGATGCTGGTGGTCAACAAATGTTCTGTGGCCAGAACTAATTCTATGATTAACTAGTTTGGGAAAGGTTGAATTAAGCAAAGAGAAACAGGCATCTTTACTGCAGGACTTCTCAGGGACTTTAATATGTTAT
This sequence comes from Galeopterus variegatus, assembly GCF_000696425.1. Classification (NCBI taxonomy): domain Eukaryota; kingdom Metazoa; phylum Chordata; class Mammalia; order Dermoptera; family Cynocephalidae; genus Galeopterus; species Galeopterus variegatus. Next base: position 91,707 of record NW_007732315.1, on the reverse strand, counting down.
ATATGTACATTTTGCCTCCAAGAGAGGAGAGAGTCTGCAGTATTTCCTTTTTCCAAAGATTTCTCTCTGGATTTTTATTCCATAGGGTACTTCTGGGAATCATTTGGCAAAGCAGCTAGGGAAGTGTTCTTAATTGGGAAGATGGGGATTTGGAATGGAGTCAAGCATGGGTAGGGTTTAGATTGCAACAAAAGGGGAGAGCTCACTAGACAAGAACAACAAGCCAGATGAAGTAGTTATCATGCCTTCATGGGGCAGCATAGAGACCAGTTTGTCCAGAATGGAGGCTGTCTGATAGCATGTTGTCTTAGTCTGTTTTGTGCTGCTATTACAGAATATCACAGACTAGGTAATTTGTAAAGAAAAGAAGTTGATCTGGCTCACGGTTCTGGAGGCTGGGAAGTCCAAGAGCATGGTGCCAGCATCTGCTTGGCATCTAGTGAGGGCCTTCTTGCTGCATCACCCTCTGGGGGAAGGCAAAAGGGCAAGCGAGTGTACAAGACAGAGAGAGAATGAGGGTCAAACTTCACCCCCCTATCAGGAACCCAGTCCTGTAATAACAGCATTAATCCCTTCATGAGGGTGGAGCCCTCATGACCTAATCATTTCTTAAAGATCCCACCTCTTAATACCATCACAATGGCAATTAAATTTCAACATAGCAAACAAATTTAGGTCACTAACTCTTGGGGTCTGACTAGGATGGGGAGGCAGGCCAACAAAGTCTCATCCCTTTGAAGGAGGGGATAAAAGTCTTCAAAGGTTTTGGAGTGAATACAATAAAAAGGATGTTTAAAGGCTAGTCTCATGGCAGCTGTAGCAAGGGCTAGCAAGCTATTTCTGCAAAAGGCCAGATAGTAAGTAGTTTAGGCTTTGCGGCCCCTGCTGTGTCGATCACAACTACTCAACTCTGCTGTTGTAGCATGCAGCAGCCATGGACAATACGTACATGAATGGGTGAGACAGTTTTCCAATAAAACTTTATGGATCCTGAAATTTGAATTTGATATAATTTTCACATGTCACGAAATATTATTTTTCCTTTTGATTTTTTTGACACTTAAAAATGTAGAAACAATTTTTAGTTTCTGGGCCTTACAGAAAACAGGTGGTCGGTCACATTTGGCCCAAGGGCTGTAGCTTGCTGATCCATAGTCTGTAGGATAGATGAGGCAGGAAAGACCCTGGATGATGGAGACCATCTGAAAGGTGAGCAAGTGACACTAAAACTGGAGGGCACTGGCCAAGTGGAAGTGGTTCTGAGCTGGACTCTATTTTGGTTAAATTGCAAGGGTATGGAAATCAGGGGTAGGGATTGGGGGTGAATAAATATGGAATCTCCTTGTACAGCAAGGGCATTATAGCCATGCATTTATCAATTCTTTGTTCTTTATATGTTCCATCTCAATTGTATGTTGCTATGTAATTAGCATCTCTAAACTTAATTACGTTTGAGTAACCTTGGGCTTAAGACAACAATTTATTTTTCATGATTCCGTGGGTTGGGCTTGGCTGGGCAGTTCTTCTGCTGGTCTCACCTGGACTCACTCATCTGGCAGAAGGGCTGGCGAATGGGGAAGCTGAGCTTCTCTCTCCATGTGGTTTCTCCATTGGGGTAGCTAGGGTGTCTTACATGGCTCTGGTATTCCAAGAGAGCAGGAATGAGTCTTGAGATTCAGAAGTCACATGATGTCACTTCCATTACATTTTTGAGTTGTCGTAAGTCACCAGCTCAGCCTGCATGTAGAGAATGGGGAAATAGACTCCTCTCCTGAGTGGGAGAGGAAACTGCAAACTTAGTGTATTCATTAGGATAGGCTGTAACAAATAGACCCCTAAATGTGTAATAGCTCCCATACAGTAGAAGTCTTTTTCTTGCTCACAAAACAGTTCAAGACGGGTGTTCTTGGTTGGTGAACCGTTCTCTCATGCTCCAGGCTCCTTCCTTTCAGCAGTGTCGTCGTTGTTTGCCTCCAGGAAGGGGAGAATGTACAGAAAAGACAGCCTCATCAAAGACTCATTCCTTGCTCTCATCAGTTCTGCTTGCATTCTCTTAGCTAGAATTTAGTCACAACACTGCAAGTGATATGGGGAAGGAAGTTTAGCTGTGGGCCCAGAAAGAAGAGAAACCTGAGTTTGCTGGATAGCTAGTCGTCTCTGCCACAGCTAATGATAAGCCGTTATCACTAAATGTTATCATTAGCAGTTATCTATTGCTACCGAACAAAATTTAGTAGCTTAAAACAGCAATCATTTATTTGCTCATCTGCCTTCAATTTGGGATGGACTCAGCTGGCCAGTTCTGCTGATCTTGCCTGGGCCACTTATCTGGTTTTGTTCATTTGGTGGCTTGACTGGGGCTGGAGGTTTAAGATGATCTTACATAAGTGGTGGTTGGCTGGGTGCCTCAGTTCTCCTCTACATGGCTTCTCCAGCAGGATAGCCTAGGTTTCTTATATGGTGGCAGCAGCAGTGTTCCAAGAGGGCAAGCCCCAATGCACAAGCCCTTCTTAAGCCTCTACTTCTGCAACCTTTGCTAATGACCCATTGGGCAGAGCATGTTACATGGATAAGCCCAGAGTCAATATGGCTATGGATTTCAGGAGGCATGGTCCAGTCTAATATAACAGTGTACCACAGCTATGAAACAAAACAAAAACAAAAAGAGCATGGGAGGGAGAGGAAGGGGTATGGGATGATCAACAAAGGCTCCCTCGGAGAGATTTTACTGACTTGAGAAGCAAGCCATAAAATATCTGGAGAAGAGTGTGCTAGGCAGAGGGAACAGCAGATGCAAACTTCTTGGGTGGGAACATGCTTGGCATGTTGTTGGAATAATGAGACCACTGTGGCTGGAGTGGAGAGAGTGGGTGGAGAAGGGATGAAGGACAAAGTGAGAGACTGAAGCAGAGCCCACTGTGGTTGGAGTGGAGAGTGGGTGGAGAAGGGATGAAGGACACAGTGAGAGACTGAAGCAGAGCCCTGGTCCTAGAGGGCTTCGCTTAGATACTTGTGGATTTTATTCTAACTGTGATAGAAGCCCTTTGAATGGGAGGTGACCGATTTATGTTTTTAAAAGATGTGATTGCTGCAGGGAAAACAGACTGTAGGGGGTAAGAGTGGAAACGGGGGGACAAGTTGGGCATTGCTGTGGGAGTCCAAGTTAAGAAAGACCATGTTTTTGACTAGTAGGATGATTGGGGGGTGGGGTGGGGTAAGTGGCTGCATTCAGAAGGTCAAGTGCATGGGAGGTGCTCATAAATCAGATATGAGAGGTAAAGGAAAATAAAAAGTGAGGATTATTTCTAGATGTTTGGTCTAGGAACTGAGTGCCGTTATTTGGAATGTGAAGACTTGAGGTGTAATATGTTGGGCTTGATAGTCAAGTCCTGTTGGACATTTGTCAAGTAGACAGTTGGATATGGAAGTCTGGAGCCCTTAGAAAGGCTGGAGATATGCAGTTCACTTAATGTATCAGGAATATTTTTTTCTGTATTATTAAAATATTATTTTTAATGGCTGCATAATATGACAGGGATGCTCAATAATTTGTTCAGACAAAATGCTATTGTCGGGTGCTTATGTTCCTAATTTTGTATTATTATAAACAATGCTATAGTAGACATCTTTGTGGCTCTTCCTTGTCTTCAGTTCCTAAAAGTGGAATTGCTGGATCAAAGTATATGCAATTTGGGATGGACTCAGCTTTGTGCAAAATCAAAGTTTTGGGACTTTTGATAGGTTTTGCCAAATTGCCCTTCACCAGCAGTACAGAAAAAGGTCCATTTTCCCATATCCTCAGCATGAGGGTATATTTTGTTTTGTTTTTTGGTTGCCTGTGTTTTGATATCTGAGAGTTCAGGGTTTACAAAACAGTTGTCTCAGATTAGAATGTGGTCTTTTCTGTTTCTAGCTGGGGAGGGGCTGGGAACCTGGGGGGACAGGGAAGTACTTGATTCTCTGCGCAAAGTGGGCAGCCTGTGAGGACCTACCCCTTTCTTCTGCCTTGTTCTCATAAAGGGGTGTGTGGGGTGGTGGTGGTGGGGATCTCACAATTCTGAGCTAGTGACAAATGTTATTTCTGAAGGGGTCACCACTCCCTCTGGGTTTTTGGAGTGAATTCTACCAGGGAGTTTGTTATCCTTCTTCCAAAGGGCAGAAAACTGGGGAGTCTTCCTCTTCCCAGAGAATTGGTCATTTTCTGGGCTCCCACCGACTTGGCCCCAACTGATGGGAAGAGGGGACAGGGTCTGTCCTTCCCTCTTGCCCTCAGTGTGCTGCTCTGTGTCTGGGGACAGGAGGAGCATTCAGGGGCTGAGGATGTGGCAATCAGGAAGGAGGATGAAGAAGCTGAGGGACGGGAAGGGAAAAGGGACACAAATTGGAGAAGAAAATCAAAGCCTGGCATGATTTTCTTCAGCAGGGTTTCTGTGACGCTGGAGCATCTCTCCAGTGGGTTATGACCACAACTGTGCTTGTTCCTGTTTTACAAGTGAGTTTACTGAGGTTTAGAGTCACTGATTTGACCCAAACCACCAGAGTAAGGCAGCTACAGACACAGGAACAGAGAGAGATTTACTGCTCTACTGTGGATTCCCCAAAGGGGAACGTGGCATGGCCTGGAGGAGAGGAAAGGAAGATGAGAACAAATGCAGGGCAAAGGGGAGGTGTGGACGTTAATGGTAATGATGTGATTAGAGGTGACAGCTACAGGATTAATGAGAATCATAATGATGGAATACTCTGTCACTGAAATGGTTTCTTTGGTTACAATTACAGATGACAGTTATTGAAGAGAAATACAGGACCGATGGAAGCAAAGCAGGGCATTCACTGAGATGATCACCGTATATTTCTATGGGACAGTGCTGTTTTTGAGTATTTAGGTGATTTCTCTGTTTTGCCATAATGGAAATCTTGTTCTTGATGAAGACTGAATATCTGGTCCCCTGAGAGTTACTAGGCAGCCATTGATTAAAGCCGTGGATGCATTCCAAAGATGGATGTGTTTGATTTTCCTGGACCAGTAGAGAAGTGAGATGAAGACTCAGAAATAATAACTTGGGGGGCCGGCCCGGTGGCGCACAGCGCTAGTGCGCTGCTTGGGAAGTGCGGCGGCGCTCCCGCCGAGGGTTCGGATCCCACATACGGACCGGTTCCCGCTCACTGGCTGAGCGAGGCGCAGGGGCAGTGCCGAGGGTTGCGATCCCGTTGCCGTTGCCGGTGCCGTTTCGGTGCGGGGGCGACACTGAGGGTTGCGATCCGTTGCCGGACACGGAAAAAAAAAAGACAAAAAAAAAAAAAAAGAAATAATAACTTGAGTCCCTACAAATTTAAATGATGCTGGAAGCAGTATAGCCTAATAGTTAGTAGGGCCTGGGCTCCAAAAGGGGACTGCTTGGGCTACAGTCTGGTTCAGGACTTACTAGCTAGGTAACCTTGAGTTTCAGTTTCCTTGCTTGTAAGACTGGGATAATTTTACGTAGGGTTGTAATGTGATTAAATGGAATCGTGCATTCAGGAGCTGAGCAGAGTGCTTGGAACATGGCAAATGCTTAATCATTGTTAACTTTGGTATTTTTGATTATCATACTCCTGCAGATTGGCATGAGGGAGGTTAGGATATTTGAGCTCTGTGGGGTGCTGTGCTCTATAATGCCGTATGGGGAGGTGCCATCCTTCAGTATATCATTCATTTATTCAATGAATGTTAACTGAGCCCCCAGTGTGTGAGAGCAGGGTACCCTCAAAGCAAAGCGTGAGAAGAAGAAACCTATAGAAGCCTTCTATGGGGTAACAGCACACCCACTGGGCTGCAGGTGACATATGTGAACAAGATTCTTGACAGTATTTGGATCTTCGAATTTGCCCGCAGGTAACTCACCTCCCATCAGTGCCTGGCAGGCCTTAGTCTTCAAACCATGTGCTCATCACAACTCTAAGTTTGATAACAAAATACCAGATATGGGGTTGGACCTTAAAACTCCTGGACTTGTCTTAAGTTTGCCTGGTGAGAAGTTAGAAGCTGTGTTATCTGAGCATCTGGAAAGCATATCCTCTCAAGGTAGGAGGACTGTTGGGAGGATGCCCAGCCGTGCCCTTTGCCCAGTGTTCAGCTTTATCTTGGTGGTTTGGGGTAAGCGCTATCTCACAAGGAAGCCTTTTTAAAAAATCCATTTTATATTATGGTAAAATATACACAGAATTTACCATTTTAACCATTTTTAAGTGTACAATTCAGTGGCATTAAGTACATTCACAAAGTACAATCATTACCATTGTCCACTTCTAAGAGTTTTTTTTATCATCCCAAATTCTGTACCCATTAAACAGTAACTCCTCCCATCCTCCCAACCCCCAGTGCATGGTAACCTCTATTCTATTTTCTGTTTCTATGAATTGGACTACTCTAGATGCCTGATATAAGTGAAATAAGACAATATTTGTTATTTTGTGTCTGGCTTATTTCATTTAGCATAATATTTCCAAGTTTCATTCATGTTCTAGAATGTATCATCACTTCCTTTTTATGGCTGAATCATAGTCCACTGAATGGATGTATCATGTTTTGTTTATCCATCCATCAATGAACATTTAAGTTGTTTCCACTTTTTGGCTATTGTGAATAATGCTGCTGTGAACATTGCTGTAAAAGTATCCGTTTGAGTTCCTGCTTTCAATTCTTTTGGGTGTATATATTATCCAGGAACGGAATTGTTGGGTCATACGGTAATTGTTTTTAATTTTTCGTGGAACCACCATAATGTTTTCCATAGTGGCTGCACCATTTTATATTTCTACCAGCAATCCATGAGGGTTCTAGTTTTTCCACATCTTTGATAACATTTGTTATTTTCCGTTTTTTATTTTTATTTACTTTTTTTGGTGGCTGGCCAGTATGGGGATCTGAACCTTCGACCTTGGTGTTGTAACACGGTGCTCTAACCAAATGAGCTAACCAGCCAGCCCCTCATTTTTAATTTTTATTCTATTTTATTTATTTAAAAGTTAAATATATTTTATTTTTTATCATTATATCAAACTTTATTGAAATCATATAGTTAGATGTGAGTAGTTATTTGATAGTGTTAACATTTGAGTTCATTGTAGATATTCAAATAAAAGGACATAAAGCCCCAGAAATATGCCTCATTTTTAAAGTTATAGCCATCCTTGTAGGTATAAAGTAGTATCTCATTATGGTTTTGATTTGCATTTCCCTAATGACTAATGATGCTGAGCATCATTTTATGTGCTTATTGGCTATTTTTGTTTATCTTCTTTGGAGAAATATCTATTCAAGTTATTTTAAAAATTTTAACATTGTACATATTTATGGGGTCTAGTATGTTGTTTCAATACATGCAAATACTGCTAAATGATTCACTTAGGGTGGATAGCACAGTTTTGTACCCATTAGTCCTCCACTTCTCCTTCTCCCTACAACCCTTCCCCTCCCGGCCCCTCTGGTAACCATTATTCTACTCTACTTCTATGAGAACCACCTTTTTTTTTTTTTGCAGATTCCACATATGAGTAAGATCATGAGGTATTGTCTTTCTGTGCCTGACTTACTTCACTTAACATGATGGTTTCCTGTTCCATCCATGTTGCTGCAAATGATAGGATATCATTTTAAAAAATATTTGTGTAGTATTTCATTGTTTATCTATACCACAGTTTTTTTTTTATCTATTCAACCATTGATGGACATTTAGGTTGATTCGATCTCTTGGCTGTTGTGAATAGTGCTGCGATGCACATGAGAGTGCAGGTGTCTTTTTGATATATTGATTTCATTTCCTTTGGCTATATACCCAGTAGTGAGATAGCTGGGTCTTAAGGTCGATCTATTTTTAGTTCTCTGAGGAACCTCCCTACTGTTTCCCACAGTGGCTGCACCAATTTACATTCCTATCAGCCATGTAGGAGAGTTCCTTTTCCTCCACATCCTCACCAGCATTCTTATTTTCTGTCTTGTTGATAACAGCTATTGTAACTGGGGTGAGATGATATCTCACGGTGGTTTTAATTTGCATTTCCCTGGCGATTAGTGATGTTGAGCATTTTTTCATGTGCCTGTTGGCCATTTTTATGTCTTCTTTTGAGAAATATCTGTTCAGGTCCTTTGCCCATTTTTTAAATTGGGTTATTTATGTGTTTTTTGCTGTTGAGTTGTTTGTGTTCCTTATACATTCCGGATATTAGCTCTTTGTCTGATGTGTAGTTTGCAAACACTTTCTCCCATTCTGTAGTTGTCTCATCAATGTGTTTTAGTGCCCTTGCTGTGCGGAAGCTTTTTAGTTTGATGTAGTCCCATTTGTGTATTTTTGCTTCAGTTTCCTGTGCCTTTGTAGTCTTGCTCAAAAGAGCACTGTCCATTCCCATTTTGTGTAGTGTTTCCCATATGTTTTCTTCTAGTAGGCAGCCTTTTTAAAAATTAAAGTTAAAATTAGATTTTTTCCATATTTACTAAGGTATAATTAACAAATAAAATTGTATATATTTAGGATGTACAACATGATGATTTAATATACATATATTGTGGAATGATCACACAATCAAGTTAGGTAACCCATCCATGACCTCACACTTACTATTTTTGTGTGAGTGTGTGATGAGAACATTTAAGATCTACTCTCTTAGCAAATTTCAAATATACAATGTAGTCTCATTAACTGTAGTCACTCCAGAACTTACTCATTTTATAACTGAAAGTTTACACCCTTTGGCCAACATCTCCCCATTTCCCCTAGCCCCCAGCTCCTGGAAACCACCATTCTACTCTGTTTCTATGAGCTTTTGACTTTTTTAGATTCTACATATAAGTGAGATCATACAGTATTTGTCTTTCTCTGTCTGACTTATTTCCCTTAGCATAATGACAAGGCAGCCTTTTAACTTGAATGAGTTATAATGGTTAGAATTGTCCTCCTTCTGTTGTATGAGATCTGCTCCCTGGTGACTTCTATCCTTTGATTCTACTCTCTAGAGGAGAGGGAATGAGACCAGTCCCTCCTCTGGCTCAGGAAATGGTCTCAAGTAGAGTTTGCATATAGCTCTAGAACCTACCAGGTGGAGACAAGAGATGGGCATGCCCATAGACTCCTGACAAGACTCCGATCCAAACTTTGCAGCCACCATCCCCTGCTCTGTCCTGCCCTGCAGGTGTTCCATTCTTACCCATTTGGGGGATTTGGGGTTGGTGGCAGTGGTGATTTACCTTTGCCTGTCCACCTCCCGTACCCAGGGTGTCACATCAATGAAAAATAGTCCTGGATGTTTCTCTGTGTGCCCATCCACGAAGACACTGCTTAGCCCGGGTTGGTGGTCCAGACTTGAGCACCGAGGCCAATAGGTATAAAGAAGAGCCTGTTAAATGGGACATACAGGGACTTTGTTTTTATTAGTTAGGAGACGAAGCAAGTTTAGATACCACTTTTGTATTTTTATTATTATCTGACTGAGAGAGCAGTGTTTTGTGATAAACTCCAAAATCAATATGCTTAAAATCTAATCTGCAAAAATGGATTTTTTACCATCAGCTCTAAAGAAAGCCCTTCTAGAAGAACCTCTTCTTGGTGGGGCCTTCCTTAAATACTCTCACACTTACCCAGTGGCTTGTACCAGGGGAACAGAAGTGAATACTAAGTAATTTTGTTTTCTGCTAATATTTTATCATGAAAAATTTCAACAATAGCAAAGTTGAAGGTGCTTTGCAGTGAATATACTGGTACAATTAACCTTTTGCTATACGTGCCTTATCCCATATCTGTCCATCTATCTGTCCCTCTCTGCACCCATGAATCCATCTTACTGATTGATGTATTCAAAGTAAATCGTAGGCATCAGTACACTTCCCCCTAAATACTTCTGCATACATGTCATTAGAGTTCAATATTTGTTTATTTTTTTGGGTGTAAAATGTACATACAATGAAAAGCAAAGATCTTAATTTTATATTCACTGAGTTTTGACAAATAAATACACCCGTGTAACCTGAACTTCTATCAAGATTATTGGACATTTATCATCACACAGTTAATTCTTACTCTCATTCTTAAATCAAACAGTTTTCTGTTTCTTTTTCTACCATAAACTAGTTTTGCCTGTTCTAGTATTGCATATAAATGAAATCACATACATCATGTACTTTTTGATTTTTGACTTTTTTTTTTTGGTGTACAGTTCTATGAGATTTAACTCGCGTAGACTCATGTAACCACTGGTACAATTAGGATATAGAGAAGTTCTTTCACCCAAGAAAACTCCCTTCTGCTTGCCCACTATAGTTAGACCCTCCTCTCCTGCTAACCCCTGACAACCACTGATCTGTTCTCATTGCCACAGTTTTGTCTTTCTGAGAATGTTATATAAATGAAATCATTTGCATATGACTCCTGAGACTGGCTCATTTCATTCAGCACAATGCCTTTGAGATTCATGCAAGTAGTAGCATGAATCAGCACTTCATTCTTTTTCATTGCTGAGTAGTATTCCATCACATGTATGTTCTACAGTTTGCTTCTTCAGTTACCTGTTGAAGGATATTTGGGTTGTTTCCGGTTTTTGGTGATTACGAACAGAGCTTCTGTAAACATTTGTGTGCAGTTTTTGTATGAAGATAAGTTTTATTTTCTCTAGGGTAAATACATAGCAGTGGAATGGCCAGATCATATGGTAGGTATAATTTTATGAAAAACTGCCAAGCCATTTTCCAGAGTGGCTGTACATCCTTAGGCACCCTTACTAGCAATGGATGAGAGGTCTAGTTGCTGCTCCGTATCCTCATCAGCACTTGGTATGGTCAGTATTTTTTATTTTAGCCATTCTAATGACTGTGCAGTGGTTTTAATTTACATTTCCCTCATGACTAATGATGTTGAACATTTTTTTTCATGTGATTATTTCCCTTCCATATGTCCTGTTTGATAAAGAGTCTAAGTCATTTGCCCATTTAAGAAAAAATTGGATTGTTTCCTTACTGTTGAATTTTGAGATTTCTTTATATATTCTAAATACAGTCCTTTGTCAGATAAGAAATTTGCAAATATTTTCTAACATTCTGTGTTTTTTTTTTCTTGTAACAGTGTCTTTTGCAGAGAAAACTATAAAAATTCAATAAAGTCCAGTTTATCAATTTTTTCTTTTATGGATCATGTTTTTGGTGTTATGTCTAAGATCTCTGCTGAACCTTAGGTCACAAAGATTTTCTTCTATATGAGGGGTATCCAAAGTGTTTATGGAAAGATTCATATTGTCTTTTAATCCATTCTTCCATGAATTTTTTGAAGTACGCTTGTATTTTCTCATATAAGTTATGTGTTAGATATTTTGAGTAGATTTTTGTATACGTTGTGAAGTTTAAGTTCAGGTTTATTTTCATTTTTTTTTTTTTGCACTTTAATGTCCAATTATTTTAGCACCATTTGCTGAAAAGACTATTTCTTCCTCCATTGAACTGCATTTGTACCTTTATAAAAAAATCAATTGGCCATATTTGTGAATATCTATTTCTTGATTCTTTATTCTGTTCCACTGATCCATGTGTCTATCCCTTTGCCAATACCACATTGCCATGATTACTGTAGCTTTGTGGTAATTCTTAGAATTGAATAGTGTGAGTCTTCCAACTTTTTTTCAAAATTGTTTTAGTTATTTAGTTCCTTTGTCTTTCTATATAAGTTTTAGAATCAGCTTGTCTATATCTACAAAAAAATTCTCTTGGGATTTTGATTGCAATTGCATTAAATCTATAGATCATTTTGGGGGGAATTGACACCTTAACTATGTCAATTCTTCTAGTCCATGAAGATGGTGTGTCTCTCCATTTATTTAAGTCTTCTTTGATTTTCTTCACTAGCATTTTGTAGTTTTCAGCATACAGATCCTGTGCATATTTTGTTAGACTTATACCCAGGTATTTTATTTTTTGGGATCTGTTGTAAGTCATACTAATTTAAAATTCTTGGTTTCCTATCATTAGTTTTTGGTATTAAAAATCTGATGGAGTTTTGTGTTGATCTTGTATCCTGTGGCCTTGTTAAACATACTTGTAAGTACTAGGAGCTTTTTTTTCTAGATTCCATGTGAGTTTTTTCCTTTGTTTTCTTTCTTTCATTCTTTTTATTTTTTTTGGCAGCTGGCCTGTCTGGGGATCCTCAACCTCGACCTTGGCATTATAACATTGACTCTAACCAACTGAATTAATTGGTCAGCTCCCTGTGGGATTTTCTACATAGACGATCATATTGTCTGTCAGTAGGAATAGTTGTATTTTAAATTTTTAAATTTATTTGTTTTTTACTGGCTAGCACTTCTACTACAATGTTGAATAGGGATGGTGGGAGTAGACATGATTGCTTTGTTCCTGGTTACAGGGGAAAAGCGTTCAGTTTTTCTACCATTAAAAATGATGTTAGCTTTGGGTTTTTTTGATTGTTTGTTTTGGTAGATGTGCTTTTATTTATAAGGTTAAGAAGTTCTTTTCCTGGTTCATTGAGAATTTTAATGATGAATGGATATCGAATTTTGTCAAATGCTTTCTATACATCAATTGATATAATCATGTAGTTTGTCTTCTTTAGACTATTAATATGATGGATTACACTGTTTGATTTTTAAATTTCGACCCAGTCTTACATTCCTGGGATAAACCCCACTTGGTCATAGTGTATTATTTTAATACATTGCTGGATCCGATGTGTTAGTATTTTGTTGAGGATTTGAGTCTATGTTTGTTTGTTTTTTTTTTTTGTCTTTTTCCGTGTCCGACAACGGATCGCAACCCTCAATGTTGCCCCCGTACCGGACCGGGGACCGGCAACGGGATCGCAACCCTCGGCGTTGCTCCCGCGCCTCGCTCAGCCAGTGAGCGGGAACCGGTCTGTATGTGGGATCCGAACCCTCGGGCGGGAGCGCTGCTGCGCTTCCCAAGCGGCGCACTATCCAGTGCGCCACCGGGCCGGCCCTTGAGTCTATGTTCATGGGGGCTATTTGTGGTTTTCCTTTATTGTACTGTTTTCATTTAGTATCAGGGTAATACCAGCCTTATAAATGAGTTGAGCAGTATTCTTTCCACTTCTGTTTTCTGGAAGAGATTGTATAGAATTGGTGTTATTTCTTCTTTACATGTTGGTTGGAGTTTACCAGTGATACTGTCTGGGCCTAGAGAATTTTTTTGTGTGTATGAAAAGTTTTTAACTACAGCTTAAATTTCTTTAATAGTTTTAGGTCTATTCATGTAATGTATTTATTCTTGGGTAAATTTTGGTAATTTGTGGCTTTCAAGGAATTGGTACATTTTAAAAAATTGTTGAGTTTAAACAATGCCTAGAGTTGCTTGCAGTATTCCTTTCTTATACTTTTAGTGTCTATGGGCACTATAGTGATATCCCCTCTTTTATTCCTGATATGGTAATGTGTCATTCTGGCTAGAAGTTTATCATTTTATATTTTATTTTTACTTTTTTATTTGGTAGCTGGCTGGTATGGGGATCCAAATCCTTGACCTTGGTGTTACCAGCACTGTGCTCTCACCAACTGAGCTAACTGGCCAGCCCAAAGTTTATCATTTTAATTCATTGCTTCATAGAACCAGGTTTAGGCTTCATTTGTTTTCTCTATTGTTTGTCTGTTTTTAATTTCATTTGTTGGTATTTATTTATTTATTTATTGCAGCTGGCCACTATGGGGACCTGAGCCCATGACCTTAGTGTTATAAGGCTGTGCTGTAACCAGCTGAGCTCACTGGCCAGCTTTTTCATTGATTTTTGTTCTTATTATTTTTCCTTTCTTCTGCTTGCTCTGGGTTTATTTTGCTCTTGTTTTTGTATTTCTTGAGTTAGATGCTTAGATTGTTGATTTGAGACTTTTCTCCTATAATAATGTAGGTATTTATTGCCATACATTTCCCTCTAAGGACTCCTTTACCTGGACTTCACAAATTTTGATAAGTTGTATTTTCATTGTTTTTCAGTTCACAGTATTTTCTAACTTCTTTTGAGGCTCCCTTTTTGATGCATGTATTCTTTAGAAGTGTGTTATTTAATTTACAAGTGTTTGTGGTTAGAACATGGTGCCAGCTGCCCCCCCACCCCCCCAATTTTTTTTTCAGTGTTTGGATATTTTCTGTTATCTTTTTGTTATTGATTTCTAGCTTAACTCAATTATGGCCAATGAATACATTTTGTATGATTTCAATTATCTTAAAATATTTAAGGTTCATTTTATTACTCTGGATATGTTCCCTCTTGGTGATGTTCATGTGCATTTGAAAAGAATGTGTTTTCTGCTGTTGATGGGTGCAGTGTTCTATAAATGACAGATCTAGTTGGTCGATGGTGTCGTTCAGAGCCTCTACATCCTTGCTGGCTTCCTCTCTAGTTGTTTTATTGATTACGGAAAGAGGAGTGTTGACACTTTCTGCTGTATTGTGGATTTGTCCATTTCTCTTTTCAGTTCCATTAGTTTTTGCTTCATATATTTACAGCTGTTTTGTTAAGTGTATATACATTTACGGTGGTTATGTCTTTTTAGTGAATTTACCCTTCATCATTATTTAAAGTTCCTTTTTATTCCTGGAAATTTTCCTTGCTCTGAAAACTGTTTTCTCTGATATTAATACAGTCACTCCAGATTTTCTTTTTAGAAACTGGGATAAAATTTATGTAATGTATAATTCAACATTTTAACCATTTTAAAGTGTACAGTGAAATGGTTTTTAGTAAACACACAGTATTTTGCAACCATCACTACTATCTAAATTCAGAACATTTCTATCCCTGCACACACAAAAAACCCCTTGGACCTGTTAGCAGTTAGTCCCAATTACCCTGCCTTACATCCCTGCTAACCACTAATCTATTTTCTGTCACTATTGTTTGGCCTGCTCTGGGCATTTCATTTTTTTCTTTTCTTTTCTTTTTTTTTTTTTTTTGACTGGGAAGGGGATCGCAACCCTTGGCATGGTGTGGTCTGCACCACGCTCAGCCAGTGAGCGCACCGGCCATCCCTATATAGGATCCGAACCCGCGGCCTCAGCGCTATCAGCACCATACTCTCCCGAGTGAGCCACAGGGCCGGCCCTGGGAATTTCATATAAATGAAATCATACAAAATGTGGCCTTTTGTGTCTGGCTTCTTTCACTCAGCATAATGTGTTCAAGGTTTATCCATGTTATAGCATGTGTCGATATTTCACTGCTTTTTATGGCTGAATAATATTCCATTGTATGGATAGACCCATTTTGTTTTTCCATTCATTACTTAGTGGACATTTGTGTTGTTTCCACCTTTTTGCTATTGTGAATAATGCTGCTATGAACATTTGTTTGGCTTGGAGAATGGGGGCACTTTGGAAGGAAAATTTTTTTTTAGCTAAAAACAAGAGATACATCTTCAGGTTCAGGCTGGTAGCAGTTATGGACTCTGGACTCAGAAGATTCTTCCATACGTTTTGTGGTAGTTCCCTGGAGCACTTGCAGGTGCTTGGTTGGCTACTCAGGTTATACATGCCAGATTATGAATTGTTCACACTGATTTCAGAAATGGAGAAAATAGTCATTTTAATACATTAATAGTCACTAAGACAAAGCATGTTCACTATGGAAAAAGTAGAATATGCATTTAATCAAAAAGAAAAATGAATGCTCTTATAATCCCACCACCAACATTTCAACATTGTTAACAACTTGTAGAGTCTTACAGGGTTTTGCTCACACAAACATGTACTTTTATGTGACTTTTAAGAATAATGATATTATAAGTACTTTGTAGTCTCCACTTTTCCTCTTAAAAGTTGACTTAAGACAAGAATGTCTTTCACTGCCAAAATTATTTTTATAACCTTTCTAATGGCTATGTAACAACATTCCAGCATAAAGATATAGCAGAATTGAGTTGACCAGCACCCTTTAGTGAGTTAGATTATTTCTGTTTTTTTTCACCCTAATCAAAACAGCCTTAATGACTACTTTTGGAACAAAATCTTTGTAAAGCATTCTTATTCATTTTCTTAAGAAACATACCTAGAAATGGAATTACTGCATGCTTGTGAGGCTTCTTCTCATCTGTGGCCTAATGATCCTTTAGAAAGAGTATACCAATTTTTACCCTCCCAGAGTTTAAAAGAGTAAAGCTTGTGGCTTTACATCTTCAGAGATGACAACTCTGAGAGATAAATCTGTGACTTAATAAAAATTTGTAAAGTCACTTTACTACATCTGTGCATCAACTTAGCATGATGAACTAAGAAACTTGAGGCAGGCTTGGTTTTTAAAAATGCACACTTTCAGTTGAAATAAATAGAATTTGGATCATGTCAGTGACAAGGAAGCCTAATTTAAGATGACAGTTTTTTCAAGTGACCTCAGAAAGAGGTGTGAGTTTTACAGATGAGCCTAATTTCTAGGAACCACATAGTTAGCTGTCCACAGGGACAGGAGGAAAATGGACCAGGGATAGGATACTTGAGAGGTGACATGGGGGTCACAGAGGACTGGACAGTATATGTCCCTTCTAGAGATGTCAAGTCTTGTCAATGGATGTGATTTAGGCCTAGAATTGTCAGGTGTTTTCATTTTTCAACAGAACCCCACAATCAAAATCTTAAATGTGAGAAATCTCATTTTTTAAAGCATTCAAAACAAAAAACTCTGTGAAAGTCAAACAAAATATACCTGTAGGTTGGATCCAGCCCATGAGCTGTCTTTTTGTGTTCTCTGACATATTCTTTAAAAGCAAACAAAGACATCTATTTTAGTTTTGCTCTTATATTCATGAACTTGAATGTTTTAAATTGGCATTGAGTGTAGTTGGTGAAAAGCGATAAAAGGTTTATATGCTATGTATTTGTGAACATTGCAGTGCGCAATGAACTCAATCCCTGGGAAAAATAATAATTGTTTGCATTCTTTCATATGCAGGTTGATTGAGCACCAAGTTCATATGTCCAAATTGCAAGAAAACCTCATTATAAAGTATCTGGCTTTCTGTATATTGACCGTACAGGAATCAGGGAATGAATATGAGTTTAATAAATAAATGGGGTGCTGCCATTCTGAGAAACCAACAAAGAAAAGAGTTTGCTGGAGTTTGAGTAAAAGTTACCTTAAAATTCAACCTTGTGTTGTCACTGGAGCTATGGGATTGAAAACAGTTCTATTACGTAGGTTTTCCAAGTACTGATAACTGTGGTATCCTTGGTGAGGTTACTTTCAGAGCAACAATTTGCAATGAGTGGTTCATGAAGGACATCCAGTATTGATGTTTATAAGAGAATATGCCTGAGCCTTTGTTTCTGGCATGAATTGATTATTATATTCATGGTATTTAATAAAAGCAGGCTTTGCTTCATTGTTATCTATCTGATCAAAAGCCTCACCATTCTGCCCGTTAATTCAGATATGTGTGTTTGTGTTTAAACAATATTGGGTGAGGAAGGTACATACAATCAACAGTATTGAAATAACTTGTGAACACTAGTGGTTTGATAATTGCTGTTTTAGATATTATCCCCCCAATCCTACTGATCTATGGGTTGAAAAAATTAAGGTTACATTGTTTAGCCTGGAGAAGTTGGGGTAACCAATTAATTGTTGGTTTTGTGATGTTTGCTTATTGGGTGGCTATCTTCAGTTCCCAGTGAAGGTAAAGTAAGAGATGTGATTGGCACCAGACAAGCACAAACACATACACACATGCACACACTTCAAACCTGTACAGAAGTAAAGGGACTAGCATTATGGGCCCTATGTACTCATCACAGAAATTCAACAATTATCAAATCATGACAATCAACCCCCTCCCTTCTAAACCTCCCTGGATTATTTTGAAGCAATTCCCAAACCATCATAGCATTTCATACTCAAAATATTTCTAATAAACAATAATTACTCTATTTTAAGTATAACAAGATTACAATGATCACACCAACAGTCCCATAATCAGATATTTCCTTAAACAACAAATCAGAATATTTATATATATTAGAGACCTTTATTTCTCTAAGCACCCACTGTGGATGGCATCTGTCTTGCCCTAGTTCTGCTGGCATTTCTTAAAACATTCTTAAAAAACTGTGTTCAGAGTCATTTTACAAGAAAACAAGTCTCTTTACTTTCTTTTTTTTGACCCAAATGGTAACCTTCACTGTGGCTGCTTAACTGATTCCCAATGACTTTTGTCCATTTAAAATGTATAAATGGTCAAACCCACTCTCAAAGAACAAGATGTGTTGCCATTGGAAGTGATCATGACACTGTTCTGGATATGGTGTCCGAAAGGAACCTCAAAGAGAAGAGTTGTAGCTTTGGTGTTGGGATAAGTCTTCAGCTATTGACGATGTCTACTTTGAAAGGGAAACCTGGATGATTAGCGTCGGCATTCATTCATTCCTTCACTCATTCCACTTACTATGTACTAAATGCATTCGACATGCAAAGGCAGCTGAAAGTCTTGCATGTATGGAGCTTACAATGTACAAATATATATTGCATATCAGGCACTGTGCTAGGTGCTGGGACACAGAATAGAGGCCCTCATGGATCTAGATGTGATGTTAAAGCTAAAACCTGAAGAATTATGGAGTTACCTAGAGATGAGGAAAGGATGTTCCAGGCAGAGGGAACAGTACACACAGAAGCCTAGAGGTAGGAAAGAGCATGGAGCATTCGAGGAACTAAATGAGGTCCAACGTGGCTGGAGGACAGAGTGTTTCAGGCCCATTTGGAAGCAAAGGGATGGGACAACGCATTTTCCTTTCTCTAAACTGGGTTCCTCTGCATCTTCTTCCTGCCTCATCTCCTTCTTATTATAGAAAAACAAGACAGTCTCATTTACCAAATCGAATAAAACTCTAATCTATGATCTCCACTTCTCAAATACGATTTGAAAGCATAACATGAATTTATTGGTCCCTTAAGGTACAGGCAGGTTCTTTAACACCACAACAAACACAAGCCACCCCATAATA
The DNA here is from genome assembly GCF_000696425.1 of Galeopterus variegatus. Lineage (NCBI taxonomy): Eukaryota > Metazoa > Chordata > Mammalia > Dermoptera > Cynocephalidae > Galeopterus > Galeopterus variegatus. The sequence continues at coordinate 72,734 of NW_007732315.1, read as the reverse complement.
ATAATAATAGTAGTAATAGATGGGTAAGACCTCAAGAAGGGTAGGGCAAAGGGAAAGAAAATAAAGACGGGAAAAAAGAGGAGGCAAAATAAAAATACATTTTTAAATCCCATGCTTCATGGTTTATTATTAACAGCAGTGCAGAAAATGTCTCTACAGAGTTATGAAAAATTCATTAGTAGCATGCTACAGGTCTGAGAAGCTGGTCATTGTTTGATCAGATTAACAATAATGAGAGCAGTCTTAAATTAACTCAGATTAAGAGGAAGACTTTCCCCCCTGCTATTTAGTCATATGTGTATAATCACATTTCCTCATGACCCAGTTGAAGGAGAGGGTGGTCTGAGCCCAGATGCTACCTCAAAGCTTGGGTCAGATGGAGGAGGATTTACTGGTCACTCTCTGGGCTCTAGGTCATGTTTGCCTAGTCTCCCCGACACTGACCTTCTGTTTTTCAGTCCTGTTTCCTTTGTCCTGGGTTTGCTTCATCCCAACTCATGATTTCCAGTATTGAGCACCTGTTGTGTTCTGTGTGGTGTTCTAGGTGCTGGGATACTACAGAGAGTAAATGAAGCAAAGAGCCCTGCTCTTGCACAGCTCACATTCTAACAAGAGAGACAGACAATAAACTTAAAGAGAAAGGAAGCTGGCAAGTATGATAGAAGGTGCTAAGTACAGCATTATGAAAAAAGAAAAATGTAGATCAGCCTTCTTGGAAAAGGTGACCTTTGAGCAAAGACTTAGAGGAGTTGAGGGAGTGATCCATGATGATATCTGGGGAACAAGAGCACTCAGTGAGGCAATGGCTCGTGCAAAAGCCCTGAGGTCTTGAGGAACAGCCAGAAAGTGTGTGTGATCAGAGCTGAGTGTTGAAGATCAGATCAGAGAAGTGAAGCAGGACCTGATCATTAGGATCTTTTAGACCAGTATAAAGAATTTTGCTAAGTGAGATGAGGCACTCTAGAGGGTTTTGAGCAGATGAGTAACATGATCTGACTTGAGTTTGAACAGCATCTTTCTAGCTACTGGTTGAGAATTAGACTGTAGGGGGCTTGAGTAGAAACAGGTGGATGAATTAGAATTCTATAGCTCATACCAGGCTGTGGTTGGATTTTGGATGTATTTAGAAATTACAGTGAATAGAACGTCCAGATGTTTTTGACCTTGCTTGTTGACTGATGTAAAACATGATGGTATTCACTGGTTGTATTAATCCAAACTCTTTTGGTTACAAGTGAAAGAAACTTACCTCCAATGGGTTAAACAAAGAGGGGAAATTCTTTGGCTTATGTCGCTGAGAAGTTTATGGGTAGCACTAGCTTCAGCATGCTGGGCCCTGAGATGTTACTAAAAGATAATAAACTGGGCTGCAGGAAGCAGTAGATTCTATTGTCCCAATGTAGCTAGAATTCATCATCCAGAATTCCAACAAATGCAGAAAATTCTAAGTAGGGCATAAAGATCAGAAGAGTAAAGAACATATTACTAGGAATGTCTGGATATTCAGAGTGGATGTCCGAAGTCTTGTAACTCGGCATTGACAAAGTCAGCTGGATTTAAATAATGGTACCCACTCCACTTGTCCACTCAGGAACCAAATGTGGCCTCCTCATCGAGAGGGACCATGTGTCTTTGCTGAGACAGTGAGTGGTTGGAGAAGCAGAGCACGGTGTGGGTCCCAGCACCACCATGCATTGCCCTGTGTGACTTGAGCAAGTTACATAACTTCACTGAGCCCCAGAGGATACTGAGAGGATCAAAGGAAAGAAAGTTTTAAAAGTACTTGGGACACTGTGGCCTACAAAACAAAGCCAGGCTACACTGCGCTGTTAGGGAATGGTTTATGATATTTGCTGATCATAGGGTTGCTGGATGCCCAGTTAAACCTGAATTTCAGATAAATGACAAATATTTTTTCAGTATAAGTATGCCTAGATATATTGCATGGGACATACTTTTTCTAAAAAATTATTTGTCGCTTATCTGAAATTCGAATGTAACTGAATGTCCCTTTATTTGCTAAATCTGGCAACCCTAGGTGATCATAGCAAAGGAAACACAATATTATTACTGATCACTCAGAACTAATCCCCAACAGCCATCTCATGCTAGCACCAAGAAGAATCCCCAAATTATAGTATTTTCAGATTGGATGTGAGTGAACTTTTTGTTCTTATTTTTGACTGTAGTTTTATGGCTAGGTTTGAATTTGTGAATTTGACTGTCCCGTTCTTCCTGTGTACATATGTTAACCTTATAACACCATGATTTTTAATTCTTATTTTAAGAAAGGTTTAAGTTTTGGATAACAGTGTTGCCTCGTCCAGTTATGAGCCATAACCTTGAGCTTAGTCTCCTTTATGTCTCAGTTTCCCCATCTGTAGAAATAGGAAAACGATAGTACTTATGTCATACTGTCATTATGAGGACTAGATAATATGTGCAAAGTGCTTAGCTCAGTGTCTGGCACATGACAAGCACTCAGTACATGTCAGCCCCTGCAGTTATAGTAAATCTATAGAAATTAATCTAGCCGGTCTAGAATAATTCCTGTTCGGTTTTCCCAATTAACTTTTCAGGTCTATTTGGAAATTTCCTGGTTGAATTGTCCCTGTGGTTTGGGTTTCGTGCCTAGTAGATCAAATCCTTAAAGCTGATAACAGACGTTGTCTTAAATTTTGACGCATATAGGCATCTTTCAGCTCTAAATTGGTGGGAGGGGTGAGGTATGGGAAGGGAAAACTTCTAACAGTGATTTGGACTGGGTTTGTTCCTATGATTGGTGGGCATGATTTTGGCTGTCTCGACTCTAGATTTTGCTCCACATGCTAGGAGGCGTGCCCTCGTTAGCAAGGGCTATGGACACAGGAGCATGTCTTGCGTCGAAGCCATTGTGATGTGCCCCTTTTTGAGCCATTCTCTGCAGCCCTAGTCCCTAACTATTCTTATCTATTCCTCACCTGCAGGCCCTTAGCTCCTAGGTGATCAGAAATGTTTGAGAGCTGCCCAGGAACAGGGTGTGGACTGGGCTAGACCAAGGTGCTCCCTGTGTCTTATGCATGCTTCTTTTCTGCTTTAGATCATTGAAAGTGGACATATTTTTCCAGCTTGGTGTTTTATGACACTTTGAGAGGAATGTTTTTAGATGTCTGTGAGAGACACTCGTGGCCACTGAAATCTCTGCTATGCACAACTCTGTTGAAGCTTCTGTAAAAAGAGCGTGCTTGGGGGTCATGAGATTTCAGAGGCAGATCAGAACATGCTTCTTTCTTCTTGAAATGAGTGTTTATCAGTGAAAACCAAAGTTGTTTGGAAAGTCCGTATCAACTTCAATATTAATCTTGTAACTGTAGCTAGCTAGTATTTACCTAGTGCTTACTATTTGCTAGGCACTCAGGTGAGCTTTTTGTACATGCTGCCCAAAGTTGGTCCTTGGGTGGGCAGCACTGGTGCCACCTAGGAGGTAGTTAGAAATGTTGAATCTCAGGACCTGGCCCAGACTCACTGAACTGCATTTTAATACAATCAGGTGATTTATGTGCATGTTAAAGTTTGAGAAGCACCTGTTTAATCCTCAGAGCAACTTCAGTGTTATTAACTCCATTAAAATAATTTTATTGTGTGGATACATAATATTTGTCACTTTATCATCATCATTTGATTGTAACTGTACATTTCAGTGACATTACATATATTCACAGTGTTGTGTGATGATCACCAAATCATAACCAAAACTTTTTCATCATCCGAAATAGAAACTCTGTACCCCTTAAACAATAACTCTCCATTTCCTGCCCCTGGTTACCTCTGTTCTACTTTCTGTCTTTATGAAGTTACCTCCTCTAGGTACCTTGTACAAGTGGAATCATGCAATATGTGGCCTTTTATGTCTGGTTTCTTTCACTTAGCATAATGTTTTCGAGGTCCATCCGTGTTGTAGCATGTGTTAAAACTTCATTCTTTTTTATGGTCGAATACTATCCCATTGTATGGACGTACCACATTTTGTTTATCCATTCACCTGTTGATGGATACTTAGGTTGGTTCCACTTTGGACTACTGAGCAAGCATTTGTTTGAATCCTTGCTTTCAGTTCTTTTGGGTATATTTCTAGGAATATTAAGTCTATTTTCAACATGAAGAAATTGGATGCAGAGACACAAAGGGACTTATCTAAAATCACATAGCTGCTCGGTGGTGTCCTGGGTTTCCAGGTTTATTTGGTTCCTTCTGTTGACCCCAGAGGCCACATGTGAGTGTGCATTAAAGAGAAGGACCAGTTTTTTTTCTTCCTTTCAAGGGGTGACAGAGTGGCTGAGTGGGAAAGCTTAGGCTTTGGAGTCTGCCAGATCTGAGTTCAAATCCAGGTACTTGCCTTTGCTGAATATGATGTCTTAGGCAAATTACCCACCTGGTCTCTGGCTCCATTTACGATGTCTACACCATGGGAATTGCTGAGATGATTAAATCTGAAAAAATAATTCAAGTGCCTGGCTTGTAAATATTCAACAAATATGGGTTGCTATTAAATATAAGGATGTTCCTCAAAAAATTAAACGTAGAATTACCATATTACCCAGAAATTCCACTTCTGGATACATACCCCAAAGAACTGAACGCAAGAACTTGAACAATTATTTGTATACACATGTTCATAGCAGTGTTATTCACAATAGCCAAAATGTAGCAACAGCCCAAGTATCCTTCAACAGATGAGTGGATAAACAAAAAGGGGTAGATACATACAATGGAATATTATTCAGCCTTAACAAGTAATGAAGTGCTGACACATGCTACAACATGGATGAACCTTGAAGACATTATGCTAAGAGAAAGAAGTCAGACACAAAAGAACAAATTTTGTATGATTCCACCCATTGGAGGTACCTAGAGTAGTCAGATTGATAGACACAGAAAGTAGAATGGTGGTTGCCAGGGGCTAAGAGGAGAAGACAATGTTGAGTTATTGTTTAATGGGTACAGAGTTTCAGTTTGGAATGGTGAAAAGGTTCTGTGGATGGATGGTGGTGATCGTTACTGTGTACTTAAAATGGTGTATTATGGTATGTATATTTTGCCACAATAAAAGTAAAATAAGGAGGGTCAGAATGACTTTCTGTGTGCTACTTTTAAACTGGTGTGTGTTGATTTCCTTGCTTTCATATACCAGTGCTTAGTTGGTGCCTAGGAAAGGGCTGGCCCATTTTTTGTTTTTAATAATATAACAATGATAAAATCATTATCCATAAAAAATCAGTGGTATTATTGGGTGCCATACACAGAGCTAAGCACTTTTGGTATATTGTCATAGTTTCATCCACACAAAAATCCTGGGAAGGAGGGACCATCACATTTGACACATGACAAAAGCAAGGCATAGAGAGATCAAGTAATTTTCCCAAGGACACACAGTAATTGGTGGAGGCAGGACTTGAGAGCCTCAGAATCTGCTGTCCTACAAACCATGCTGAGCTGTCTGCCAGGATGCCTGCCAAAAGGCAGTCTAGCAAGGGCACCCTTAAATTTTTAATTGTGTCTCCACATTGCAGGGAGAGGGGTGGGTGGTAAAGTCATCGGGCCATCTCTGCCAAGGGCAGGGCCATATGTGGTTGTCACTGTCAGTGGCTGCTAGGTGATGTTTGTGATCTGGATGAGTGCAAACATATGACAAGGAGGATGGATATTCAGGGAATCTTCCTAAGTATGGAAAGAGCTCTTGGAAATGGCACCAGTAGGGTCTCTCCAGAGAGAGATCAACTATTTTCCTAAAGCAGCTGTGACATATGCAAATCATACTTGCAATTCACCTCCAAAGCAGCAGCTTCCAGATTCCTAATTGAGAGATTCTAATTAGGAATTATGGAGCATTCGTCATCCTTGGGGTTGCTTTGCACATAATGTTCGGTGTTCATGGCATTCCTGTCAACAAGATATCAGGACTTCTGTTTTTGTAGCTGAAAACAAGATGGGCTGGTGAAGCTTTACATGGCTCACTAAGAAGGCAACCAAGGCTGGAAAGAGAGCTCGTTTTTCTTCTCTTTTCTCTGTTGTTTGATGAGAAAGATATAGGCAGCCATTACTTTGTTTCTGAAAGGCTACGTGGGGCAGTGTCCTATAGCAGATAAGTGTGTGTGTGCATGCACACAAACACACACACACACTTTGGAATCAGACCTGGATTCAAATCTCAGATTTTCCGCTTCTTAGCTGTGCATCTGAGCAATTCTGTGTCTTGATTTTTCCATCTGTAAGATATGGGTAATATTAGAATCTACCTCCCATGGTTAGGATTTAATGAAACAGTACATGTAAAATGCTTAGCCTTCTATCAGGCATGCAGGAAGTAATAATATTAATAGCCATCATTGCTGTCATTATTATAAAAAATACCACAATGTATTAAAACAATAGTGAACAACTGTGTAATTGGTTAAAAACTATGAACATTATTTTCCCCTTTAAAGAATAAGGTCAAGCAGAGACAGTTATTTTTGAATTTTTTTTTAATGGAAAATTTAAACTTGAAAGAAAAAAGTGGTATAATGAGCTTCCATTTATTTATCACCCAGATTTAACAATAATCAACATTTTGCCAGTCTTGTTTTATTTGTCTCTGTCCCGTGTGTGTGTGTGTGTATTTTAAAATAAATCCTATAGGTTGTAGACTTTTACCTATAAATACTTCAGTATGCATCTCAAACAGGTAAGACCTTTTAAAATAATATAACCACAAAGCTATTACCACAGCTTATAAAACAAAAAGTTAATCTCTTAATGTCATTTAATACCCACCTGATGTTAATGTATCTCCAGATGTCTTTAAAATGTGTTGTTGCAGTTGATTTGTTTGGATTGGGATCTCGCATTGCCTTTGGTTTATATGTCTCTTAAGTTCTTAATTTTCATAGTTCTTCTTCCCCTTTTTTCATGTTACTTATTTGTTGAAGAAGTTGAGTCTTTTGTCCTGTAGAGTTTTCATGTATCCTTGGGGTATGTTTTAACTTGTTCCTCTATCCCCCATATTTTTTTTTTTTTTTTTTACAAAATACTACATGGGTGGTGCTGTGTATTTTGTAATGATCACATCAGAAAGCACACAGCGTCTGTATGTCACACTTTTAGTGAAGCTAAGAGTGATGGGAAAGGATCAGATGTTGTCAGCCTGATTTATCTAGTATGAGGTGTCCCAACAGTCTCTCACCTAATGAATAGCATTCGTTGATGATGATATTTAGAACTCTTATTCCAATAGGGGTTGCAATATAATGCTTTTCTAATCCTGTCATTGCTTCTGCATTATAAGCTAAAATTATTTTATAAATAACTTTTGTTTATCACCCTTATGGTTACCCTGAAATACAGTTTGTATGGAAAGGCAGGATAAATGCCTTTCCCTTTACTTACCAGTTTTTCGAATGGTAAGTTGGTACCATATCAGCCTTCAAATATTTTTTTTTTTTTTTTTTGTCTTTTTGTCTTTTTTTTCCGTGTTCGGCAACGGATCGCAACCCTCAGTGTTGCCTCCACACCGGACCGGGGACCGGCAACGGGATCGCAAGCCTCGGCGTTGCTCCCGCGCCTCGCTCAGCCAGTGAGCGGGAGCCGGTCTGTATGTGGGATCCGAACCCTCGGACGGGAGCGCTGCCGCGCTTCCCAAGCGGTGCACTATCCAGTGCGCCACCGGGCCGGCCCCAGCCTTCAAAGATTTTTAAGAATATTATTATGAAGTCATGGTTTTAAAACCTTTTATTTGGTTTGTTTCAATCTAATGCAGCCATTACTCTTTTTGATGCTCAAAGTGTCCCATCTTTGGCCAGTGGGAGCTACTTGAAGTTATTTCATGAGTCCTTTGGACATGGTTCCAGTTGTCATGAATGGCTTTCATGCTTTCTGGCACAAGTCTCAGAATTATTTTGTCCCCCATACCTGGAATCAGCCATTTCTCGAAGAAGCCCTATTCCTTTTAGAGAGAAATGGCATTTAGAACCCACAGTTGAGTTCTAGGGGTGCTCATTGTTACTGAGTTATCATTTCAGTAGACAGAGTTAGAAAAAATATATACTTTTATGGAGACAAAAGTGGATTCATAATGATGTTTTCAATTTAAATGTAAGATTACATGATTTTACTTTAACTTTGGTTTTATACTTGTATCTCTTTTCTGTTAAGATAGGAATCTTGGTTTCTAACTATATTGACCTAAATGTTTATTATATATATTTCAAAACACTGATACTTATATTGCTATTATTAAGTAAGAATACTGATATAGTTAAGATTTTTTTTGCAGTTATTATTGTCATTAGGATATGTCCTGCTAAAGTCACATGAATTTTTTTCTCTGTATAGTTATGTCATCAAATTGATATACAGATAGGTTCATTTATTTCAATTTTTAAATTTTTATTTTAGTTTTAGCCTCTATTAAGAAAGCAAATATATATGTATGTATATATGCAAATATATATTAGAACATGTATTAATATTACCTCCTTGCTTACACAAAAGGTAGCGTATTATATACACTGTATACCTAATAATCTAAAGTAGGGCACTCCTGTTCTATTTCAGCTTAGTTGTTAGTTTCATTGTGTTTATAGATTTGAATTACAGTCAGTACTCATTGTTCAAAGTAGTTATGTTCTGTAAGTTTCCACGAACACTGAATTACTGAATACTGAACCTGTAGAGGAGATACGGGGTTAGGTTCTTGAAAGATGCTGGTCGTGTTTTCACCAACTTATCAATACATAATCTCGTTTTATGTGTGTGTGTATATATACATACATATGTGTGTGCATTTATGTATATGCATAAATATGTATATCCAGTATTTATGTATATACACACACATAAAACAATATTGTGTATACACATGCGTGTATATACTTGATTCATTACCATTGAACTCACGGCCAACAACCCTGTACCTCATCCCTGAATGAAGCTTTTCTAATACACGTGTGTTCTCTGTAAGGCACACCACGGCCTTTTTGCACTTAGGAACACCAGACAACACTTCAGCACTAGCGTGGGGGCCATTTTAAACAGTGAAATCACCAAAAAAAACCCCCAAACAACGTGCACGTGCGCGCGCGCACACACACACAAACACACACACAAATATGAAACAAGAAGGCAGAGTGCCACCTTGTTTGACCTCAGCTGGTAATGTGTACATCAGGCAACTCAAAATTTTCACTGCAGGTGCACGTGTCCCCAAGTGACTGTGAAACCACCCCAAGTATTGATTATAGAGAGTAGACAAAGCTGCAAATAAAATAATCTGCAAATAATGAGGGTTGACTATATTTTATTTGCTTCTCTTTATTTTCTTTCTCCTTCATTCTCCACTAAGTCATGAGCTCCATGAAGGGAGAGCCTGTGTGTGTGTGTGCTTTGTACATGCTAGATGCTTAATGTTGTACATGCTACATGCTTAATGATGATGGATGAATGAATCCCCAAATAAGAGCGGGTATTTTGTACTTTGGGTCTTGTACCTCTAAATATTTGTATTTAATTTGACTTAGATGTGTTTCCACTCTTCCAAAATATGGTTGTCAACAGAGCACTGGTCTGGTGCACACTAGTTATCAGATCTATCAAATCTCTCAGTTCTGGGTCTTCAGAAATATCTTACATGAAGTCAAGCTGTGTAAAATTTGCCAAGGGCTTTATTTATTTATTTTTAAGTAGGGTGACTGTTGTTCACCATATGGTCTACCCGAATTTTCCCTAAATAGGCAACTCCACTAATATATGCAAATTGTGTTTTCCTTTACCCAAAATTGATTGACGTGCACTTTTTCAGCCACGCAGACTTTGACTGAGAGGCTCATTATGTTGTTCTGATAGCTGATCTTGAGCCATGAACTTTAGCCTGTTAGAGACAATTTCTCACAGACTTTCTCTGAGAAGAAATTAAAGCCTTTGCATTAGATTGGTTGATGAGATTTTGCAGGATGTTGCTAATTTGAGACTTGCAGGGTTTGCCCTGTCTTCAGATAGGTGGGAACGCTGCTGGGTGTGATTAACAGCCTAAATATACCGCATCAACATGCCTGCAGAGGAGCCAACCTTCCAGAGAGCTTGGGAAGGAGCCCTGGCTTCTGTCTGGGGACTGCTTCTATTAGAGTCTTCATCATACTTTGTTTACATTTAGTGCATCAAATTCCAGGCAAATAAAAGTATATCGCTTCCATAAATAGCTGTCACACAAACGTACATTTGCTAAACTCTTCAGGGATTTGCATTTACATATGCAAGAAGAGCATCTACTATTTACCGATTACTTCTTTTTATTTTGAAAGGTTTAAACCACTTTACTAGCTATGTATCTTCTTGTGGATGCATTATAACATTATCTGTGATGGAAAAGGGGTAGGATTAGGTGAGCCCGATGCAAGGGGACTTAGTTGCTGATAATGATTGCTGTCATTTCATGAGCATGTGTCATGTGCTAGGCATGGTACTAAGAGCTTTGTACTGATTGCAGTATAAGTTAGTTCTCACAACAGCTCTGAGGGGGTAGTATGATCATCTCCCTTTTACAGATGAGGAAGCTGAGGCTCAGAGAGGTGAAGCAACTTACCTAGAGTCACACAGATTGTCACTGGCAGAGTCTAGGTCTGCCTGACTCCAAAGACTGTGTGTTAATTGCCTTGTTTGGAAGTATCTTGAAAAGCCTCTTTATAATAAGGTATCACTATGTGACCTCAGAGGAAGCTTTATTCAATTTTCTTAATATTTTCTGGACATTTATTATATAAATATATATGACACCATATTTGACATTTGTGGAATTAAGAATAGCAATAGCAGCCAACACTTACATAGTATTTAATGTGACTGACACTTGGGCACAAGTGAAGTTCTGAGGACTTTACATATATTGGCTCATGTAATCATCATAATAACCCTTTGAGGTAGGTCTTATCATTACCCTCATTTTACAGATGAGCTAGTGGAGGTACAGAGAGGTTAAATAAGAGCTTAAAATCACACAGTGAACAAATAGGCTGGATTTATGTAAATATGCAGGTGCCAGGGTCCCTGAACCAGACCACTGCACTGTTACTGCCTCTTAAAGATAAAATATCAGTATTGGAAGTAAGAACAGTACACAAATAGCTCTGATTTAGAGGGAGGAGAGTTGTTGGGTTTCTGCCTCTAGTGAGTCCACAGTTTCTGAAGTTTCCCCCCCATGAATTTGCCATCTGTTGTCTGAAAACCCACTTTGAAATCAGGTAGATGCCATATCAGAAATTTTTCCTTCTTTATGCTTGAATGCTCTCTTCCCTTCCAGCCTGTTCTGTAGTGTGGGCTGCCACCCTGGGAACCTCCCCATCTCTACCCTAGGCACTGAGTTTACTTATGGAAGTTAAAAAACTGGGTTAGAGAATATACTGTTAAGAAAAGGATTTCACCTCCCTGAGCCACAATTTATCTGGAAAAAAGAAAAAAAGGAAATCCTAACTATATCTCTTCCATGAGGCTGTTGTGAGGTTTTGAGTTAATACATATAATTTAGCTGGTTTAGTAACTGGCATATAGTAAATGCTCAACAAGTGACATCAATGTATTACTATATTTTTCTATTTTATTTTAATTTAGGAGATGGTCTTGTTATTTCCTTATTAAAGTTCAAAGCCTCCATCATATGACCTATATCCTTTTTCTTTCATTTAAATCATTAAAAAACTTATTTATATAATGCGTAAACCATTCTCCTGGTAAAAAATTAGCATAAAACAGATAAGGCTAAACCCCCTTTGACCACTCCTCCACTTCTAGGGATCTTTCCCTGCTTCCCCAGAGCTAACTAGTATTATCAGTTTGCTGTGTATCCTTCCAGACCATTTTCTATTTATTTGCATATACATGTATGTACTTGTAGGAAATGTTTCATTGTTTTGTTTATGTATTTTTGTTTTTTACACTTTTACCGCATGCATCATTCTGTAATTTTCTTTTTTCACTTAGTAATATGTTCTGTTATTAGTTCCTTTTTCAAATCTTCTATATTCTTGCCAATTGTGTCTAGTTATTCTATCATTTATTGAGAGAGGAGTATTGAAGTCTACAACTATTATTGTTAAATTGTTTGTTTATCTTTTCAATCCTGTGAGTTTTTATTTTATGTATTTTTGGGATCTGTTGTTAGGTGCATGTATGTTTATAATTGTTAGCCCATCCTTTAAAGTGCTGCATTGTATTTTGTAGAATGTATGCCAGTCAGCATGGGCTTGAGTATGCTACAGAAATAAACACCTCTCAAATTTCAGTGACTTAATGCAACAAAAGTTTATTTTTCTCTCATGCTATGTGTTTGGTGCAGGTCAGCAGGGGTCTCTGCTAATCACCTATGGTGATTATCAGTCTGATAGTAATCTGATAGGTTATTATCAGTCTGATAGAGGCTTCAACTTCACAATTATCAAGGCAGAAAAGGGGATGTAGAGACTCCTGTACTGGATCCTGAAGGCTTCTACTTGGATGTGACACATGTCACTTCTGTTCATGATTCATTGGCCAGAGCAAGTTATATGACCTTGCCTTACTTTAAAGAATATGGGGAAGTGTAGTCTCTTATGAGAAATGACACAGGAATTAGTGAGTAGGATTAATGACAACCATAATATGGATGCTCTATAGTTTATTTAGCTATTCTCCTATTAAAGGTCATATAGGATATTTCTAATCATTTTGTTATTACAAACAGTGATGCAAGAAATAGCCTAGTACAGTTGGCCCTCTGTATCTACAAGTTCTGCATCCGTGGATTCAACCAACTGAAGATTGAGAGCATTCAGTAAAAAAAAGATGGTTATATTTGTACTGAACATGTACAGACTTTTTTCTTGTCATTATTTCCTAAACAATACAGTGTAGCAACTATTTATGTAGCATTTACATTCTGTTAGGTATTATAAGTAATCTAGAGATGATTTCAAGTACATGGGAGGATGTATGTGGGTTATGTGCAAATGCTACATCATTTTATATAAGGGACTTGAGTTTCCATGGATTTTGGTATCCTTGGGGTTCCTGGAACCAATATGAGGGGTGACTGTATGTACCTCCTTGAGGATTTACATTCTGTTCCATTGTGTTCAAGCTGATGATCCTTCCACTTACTCATTGGAATGTTCCTCTTACCTATCATCCTGTTCAAGGTAGTTGACAATGACAAAGAAACACAAAGGTTCTCAAGGCAATCTGTACTTAGGGCCAGGGTAGCAATCTGGGCTTTCTCTTCTTGTTAGGGAGTGAGCAGCCTGGGGGCTCTGGGACTTACTCACTAACAAGCTTCAGTTAAAGCATAGGAGTTGTTCAAAGCAGGAGCAAGATCTTGCCTGATTTGAAGGACCAGAAGAGGTTTATAAGAGACAGGTGAGCAGCCTGGGGGCTCTGGGACTTACTCACTAACAAGCTTCAGTTAAAGCATAGGAGTTATTCAAAGCAGGAGCAAGATCTTGCCTGATTTGAAGGACCAGAAGAGGTTTATAAGAGACAATATCTAAAATGGACATTGAAAGGTGGTTAGGAGACAATAAAGTAGAAGAAATAGGGTGAGCAAGCAGGTGACAGGGACAGGAAGTTGCAGGGGTTGTTGCTGGAGTGTAGGGAAATTGGCTAGCAAGACTGAGGCCATATTGTGAAGAGCTTTGAATACTTATTTTGATGAACAGTGGGAGCTAGTGAAAGTTCATGAGCAGGAGAGTGGCAGATCAGATGCATGTTTTAGGATATTGCAGAAAACACCATGTAGTGTTTAGGTTTGCAAACTCAAATGCGTAGAGGTGCCAGAGAAGCCATCCTAATGAATGAGGCAGTGTCCCCCACAGTCTAAATAGCAACAGCTTGCTTGCTAGGTCAGGGCAGTGCAGGTCAATTCTCAGCCTCCCCTTTTAATCAAAAGGCCATTCCTAATGGAGTTGCCATCGACTGACTGTAAGATGATAAGGAGTGGGGGTGGGGGGAGAAGGACATGGGATAAACTGGGAAGTAGAGGCCCCCACTACTGAGTTCTAGCTGAGTTTCCATGAAGGAAGATCTCAGCATAACCTGATTGTCTGCTTGTTCTTCAAAAGGAGTCAGACATTCAGATTTTATGTGATCTCTCCTAGTTTCCAAAGACTGGTAACTAAAGCAAAATTGAAAGGGCTCTTCTGTGGGCTGTATCTGGCCTGTGAGTTGACCATTTTTATCCCCTGGTCCTAAGGAGAAAATGGAGCATGCGGAAACCATATGCAGTAAGGATTCGGAGTACTGACTATATCACAATATATCCCTAGATGGATACAGCCATCCATAGGCGTATGTACTATGTTGATTGGGGTTTCTCAAGCTTGAGGAATGTTCCTTTTACAAAGGAAAAAGACTTTTAGATATGTTATACAGCCTTAATTATTTTATTATAATGTTATTTAAATACCTACCAACACAAGACCAGTTCTTAACTGGGGGCGATTTTGCCCCCTCCCAGGAGACATTTGGCAATGTCTACAGACATTTTTGGTTGTCGTGACTTTGGGGAGGATAGTGTGCTACTAGCATCTGGTGGGTAGAGGGCAGGGACGCTGATCAGCATCCTGCAATGCACTGAAGAGCCTGCCACAACAAAGGACTATCCAGCCCAAAACATTAGAAGTGTCCAGGTTGAAAACTCATGCATTAAGCTTAGGTGTAAATGTCTTGTGTTTACAGATGTCAAACAATTTTGAAGACAAAACGAATTTGCAAAAATTGAAGACAAACTATTTTGCAAAACCTGTACATTCCAATAGTTAACATCAGTGATGCAAATTACATTTTGATGAAAGTAAATTGTTCATTGAAACTTGTATGGGGCTCCACCTGCTCTTGTATGGATTGCTTTATCTTGGTGAGCCTCCAGTATGTGCCTTTGGGGTCCTAGTCCTCCTGTAGTATGAAGAAGAAAGTGGTGGGTGTGACTTCGCTTGGCATTCACCCCCTTATCTTGTGTATTAAATCCACCTTGGTTCTATTCTCATTAGTCTATGATAATTAAAGCAGTACAACTTGGCATTAAAAGGATCATAAATTATAGCCACTGAAGTTACAGGGCAGGACTGGTTTATGAAGTGAGCACCCAGATGATCTGGCAGGTGTATATATTGTGCTCCATTTAAAAAATTACCAAAATTTAAAAAGTCTTATATGGAACTTACAGACCTCCAAGAATTTATCTGAAGACCCTCAAGTTTTTATGTATCTTGGTTTGAGGATGTGAATAATATCAGATAGTGTTGGATTGGGGGAAAAAGTGGTAAATTGAAGTAGAATGATTTTTTGCTGTATTTTTTTAGTTGGCAATATGAGAAATTGACCATTTCCTCAAAGTCTGCTTAAAAGTAGAGAAGCTTTTTGTAATTCTGGGTGTGGGGAGGGTGCTGTGGGTATGCAGGTAAGAGAGCTTTCATGTCCTTGAATTTTGGAGAAGCCTTCAAGGAGGAGGTGATATTTGAACCAGGTCTTGAAAGGTAATATTTTTGACTTTTTTTGTTTTTTTTTAGTGGCTGGTTGGTACAGAGATTCTAACCTGTGACCTTGGTGTTATAAGGCTGTGCTCTAAGCAACTAAGCTAACTGGCCAGTCTAAGAGGTGATATTTCTAGGATATATCTCAAGCTAAAGCTTCTAAACTTGTCAGGATCTATGGAAGACATGAGGATATGACAGTTTTCCTGGGATTTCCCAGGATTTTGGTCTGTGGTCAGCCTGATGGCAGGGACCACATCTGTGTTGCTCACCACTGTCTCCCCACTGCCTTGTCCATACGAGTGTTCAGTGAAATATCGGTTGAAGGAGAGAATGCACCGTCATCTCAGCTGAGAGCTATCTGCCCCAATGTCTTCATAAGTGCTATGGACTGAGTATTTGTGTCTCCCCAAATTCACGTTGAAATCCTAACATCCAATGTGATGGTATCAGGAGATGGGTCCTTTGGAAGGTGATTAGGTCATGAGGGTGGAGCCCTCATGAATGGGATGAGTGCCCTTATAAAAGGGGCCCTAGAGAGCTATCTGGTGTTCTTCCACCATCTGAGTACACAATAAGTCAGTGGTCTGCACCCAGAAGAGGACCCTCATCAGCACCATGTGGGCACCCTAGTCTCCTACTTCCAGCCTCCGGAACTGTGAGAAATAAATCTCCATTGTTTATAAGCCACTCAGTCTGTGGTACTTTGTTACAGCAGCCTGAGCTAAGACAGTAAGTGTATATCGGGGCTTGTCAGATCTTGAATTTTGATTTTTGGGGTAGGAAAAAGGTCACTGTGGACACAGATTGTTGCTGATACAGTAATGACTTTGGGTGACCTTGTATCCCAGCTGACATTTGGTGTCACTGAATGTCATTGCACAGCTAAAATCCTGGGTACCCACAATGTCCTTCATTGGCCTCATCTCTCTGAGGTGCTCTGCTGCCTATAGCCCTTCATAGTTTCTGACCCCTCAGTTCACATGGTATTCAGCTTATGCATATGGAAATTTATCAGTTTCATCAGCTTACTGTCTGGCTATCAACAGGCACTGAGACAAATGCAGGGATGAAAAGGGAAACAAACTAGAGGTCTTGTAAAGGTTCCATGCCCAACAAAGCCCGTTGAATCGGAATTCAGCTCTCTGAGCTTCTGTTTTTCATCTATAAAATGCAGATAACTTCTACTTTACGAAGTTATTATGGGACTCAAACAAATCACAAAGTGGGAGTTGTTGGCAAACCATAAAGTGGTAAAATTTTAGGAATTTATTATTTAGCAACTGCTAATTTTTCTGCATGCTTCCAGGAACCCGAGAATCCTTCCCTATTCTCTTAGCTCCATTTTTATGCAAGGCTGTGCAGATCCACTTAGGCAGAAGTGCCCACAAAAGGGGCAGTAAGGAGCTGAGTTTAAAAGCAGTACTGATTATGAGAGAGAAATCAGCCAAGCATTTCCTACATGCTAGGTGCTGTGCTGAAGTGCTATGCGTGGATGACTTCTTAGTTCTCCTGATAACAGTAAATATCCAGAATATTATTCTTCCCAGTTTTTAGATGGCAACTCTGATATGCGGAGGGTTGGCTGTCCTGTGTCTAGTATCATACAGCCAGTAAGTGGTAGTCCCCTGGGAACGCTTATGGAGCCAGTTGACCCATTTAGAGTGAAGAGAGGAACAGGAATAAAAGTCCTGGGGAGAGGCTGGTGTGTAGGATGCTGGACTGAAGGTGGGTAGACAATGAAACATGCTGCAGAGTCATACAGCAAGGTCGAGAGGCCATGGTGGGGAGGTAGGTACGTGAGTCTCCTGGGAATGCTGTAACAAAATAACACAAACTGGGTGGCTTAGTGCAACAGAAATGTATTCTCTTTAAGTTCTGGAGGCCAGAAGTCCCAAATTAGGGTGTCAGCAGAGCTGTGCTCCTTCTGAAGGCTCTAGGGGATGATCCTTCCTTTCTTCTTCCTGCTTCTGCTGGCTGCTGGCATTTCTTGGCTTGTAGTAGTGTCACTACAATCTCTGCCTTGGCCCTCACATGGCTTTCTTCTCTCTGTGTCTCCCTGTTTGTCCTATTTCTGTCTCTTAAAAGGACGCTTTTATTGGATTTAGGGCCCACCCTAATCTAGCATGATCGTCTCTCAATTCTTACCTTCGTTATATCTGCAAAAGATCCTATTTCCAAATAAGGTCACATTCTGAGGTACCAGGTGGACATGAGTTTTGGAGAGACAATATTCAGCCCACGACAGTAGGATTGACAGGCTTAAAGAAGAAGTGAGGTACAAGGAAGGAGAAAGGGGCAGACTAGGGCACAGCTCCACGGCACTTGGCGGTGGTGACTGCTTCCTTGGGTGGCAGGAGGGGGGTACTTTCTAAGCTTCCCTCAACCCATGGACACGTGAGTGCAGCTCACAGCCAAAAGAAACCAGGTCCCCAAGTCCTGAACTAGAAACTCATTGTGCAAATCCCAGGACATTTCTCCTCTTGGGCCCACCTGGGGATGGAGCACTCTGCTTCTGAAGCCAAGTCAGGGAGGGGAGAAGATACGCCAAAGATGTCAGTTATCTGGTTGCCATCTCTCTGCTTTTGGCCCTGGGTCAGGCCTCTCACCTCTGGGCCTGCAGGAGACTCTTATCAAAAGGTTAATTTGGAACAAACTGTTTTCAGAACTGCTGGAAACAGTGTCTGCCCTGAGGGAACTGGCTGCCAATGATTTTTTTTTTAACTAGGTAAGCTTCCCTGGCAGGCATTTCACTATCTTTGCAGGTCCCCACTTGCCGTCTTCCTAAAATACAACATCGGAGGAGCTGCAATCAGAGAACATTCTGTCCTCTGAGGTGTTAAGATCGAATCACTCTTCCTTTTAATTTGTGTTTTTCCTCTATTTTATACTTTTAAATCTGGCTCCTTGTCGAACATTTGGACAGGATGTAAAAGTCCCATAATCCCACCACCCAAAAGCATTCACTGAAACATTTTGGGGATTTTTTCCTTCCTAAGTATTGAGGTCATCTGCATAGAATGCTTTGTACCTTGCTTTTCTTGCTTAACCTTATATTATTAGTTGCAGTTGTGATTTCTCTATCATTTTCAAAACTCTTAATTTTTAAATCACTGTGGGCAAACAGAACTGCAGTTTTCTATAAGAGCATACATTATAATATAGTTCTCCTTTACTGGTAAAGTTTTTCCTTGTTTCCACAGTTCTAAATGGTCTTAAGATCACAGGTATATTTTTGTGTTTCTCAGAAGAATATAATATGCTATCATTTGAATAATATTAATCCCTACTTTTTTTTTTTTTTTTAGCAAGAAAGCCAAGATATAACATTAAATGGTGTCAGAGATCCAAATAGCTAAATACCGTTGAAGTAGCTTTTCCCACTAACCTTAGCTGTTACCAATCACTGCTTAATTTGGTTTGGGGAGAAATTAATTTTCATATTCAGTATATAATGGCATTGAAAAATCTGGGGTTTTTGTTTATCGCAATACCTCCTAGGGGTTGAGAGAGCCCTAGGCCAGTTCCATTCTTTGAGTTTCTTGGTATACTGAAGATGGAAAAAAAAATAAGGAAATGCCAAAAAACAATCATGAAAGTTGGTGATATGTTTTAAATATTTTCACTTAGGAAATCAACATGTTTAACACATACAATGTGTGTGTGTCTGATGATTCATGTTCTTTGGAGATAGCATCAAATGTCTGGATTTGAGGCTCAGGACCATTGGCCTTTCTGGCCCCAGGAAGCACAAGCCTGGATTCTTGCCAAGCAATGTACTGGAGTATTTAAAATCCTCTATATATTCATTATGTATGCCTGTAGTAACTGAGAGTTTGTGATTGTATTAGTCCGTTTTTGTTGCTTATAACAAAATACCTGAGACTGGGTGATTTATAAAGAAAAATGAAATTTATTGCTTATAGTTTCTGAGGCTAGGAAGTCCAAAGTCCATCTGGTGGTGGTGACAGTGGCCCAGGGTCTCACATTGCAAGATGGTGGAAGCAGAGAGAGGGAGACAGAGAGAGAGAGAGACAGAGACAGACTCTCCTCTTCTTTTAAAGCCCTCAGAACCACACCCCTGACCACTATTTTTAATCCATCTCCTATGGCATGGTTCTGCAACCAAATCACCTCTTCAAGGCTCCACCTTTCAGTTACCATAATAGGATCTCCCACCTTCTTAACAGTCACAGTTTCTAATACATAAAACTTGGGGGACACAAGTTAAGTTTCTAACACATAAAACATGGGGACACAACTCAAGCTTCAGGGAGTTTTGGGAGGACATAATTCAATCCACTACAGTGATCATCATGAATCCTGGTATTGGGTCAACTCTGTCATTTACTCTGCAAGTATATTGAATGAGTACCATAAAAGAAACTGAAAGAGATATGGTTCTGCCCTCAAGAAGTTAACAGTCTAGTGAAGACATGGACTTAGTAAGGACAAAAATGTAAAGTAGGACCAGAACTCCTTGGATAGAGAAATGTTCAAGTACTGCCATTGCAGAAGAAGGAGGTTTTGTTCAGAGAATATATTAGCCAGCTTTCACTGCAGTAACAAATAGCCCCCAACTTCAGTGATTTATAACAATAAGATGCTTTATTTCTTGCTCATTAGTCTGCTGATCATGGAAGCAGCTCTGGTGTTGGTTGCAGGCTGGGTTCAAGTCTGCTCCATGGGACTCTCATTCTGGACACAGGCTGAAGGAACAGCAGCTACTGGGTCACCCTCCTTCTAATGACAGATCACAGGAATGCAAGAAGCCAAGCCAAATCAATTGCTGATATGTGGCTATCATCATGTCAACTGAATTCCATTGGCCACAGCAAGTCAAATGACCAAGCTTGTTGTCAGTGGAGTGGTCCAGATTATTCTTTTCTCACATGCACGTGTGTGTGTGTGTGTGTGTGTGTGTGTGTGTGTGTGTGTGTGTGTGTGAGAGAGAGAGAGAGAGAGAGAGAGAATATTTGGGTAACAATAATACAGTCTACCATAGAGAATGTTTAACAGAGGAGATGACCTTTGAATTGAGTTTTGAAGGATGCATAGAAGTTCATCAGGCATGCCTGATGCATAAGATTTAGAAAGATATGGTATCTTAAAGGCAAAGTATTAGTACTACAACCACTTGCTGTACTGGGTCCTACATGGCCTAGGTGGCAGGAGCGTCTGGTAGAGAGTTTCAGACATGATCAGGTTGGGGGACACTGAACCATGGACTTTATGAATGATATCCTTCCCTTAGTGACAAAGGAGCATAGGTGAGCATATAGATGCCCTTTTCTGGGGACCACACTATGATATGCCACATGCTAGATCATACTTGCCTTCTAAACTGACATTCAAACAAAGCATTTCCAAAGCAACACACTCCAGAACTTTCTTCAAGGATCCCATGATGCTGTGTACTACTGCACTATAACAAGAGGGTGCAGGTGAGCTCTGGCCCTGCCTGTGCTACTTAAGAGCATTTCTCTAGTTGTTTCCAGGGTATCTTGTGAAATCCGAAAGCTTTTCTAAAGCAAAGTAAGCTTAAATTGTGATAATATAAAAAAATAATGCCAGGACTGGGGGCCCTTTGAGGGCAGGGGCATTATTCAACCCTGATTGCCTGAGCCATATATAGGAACAGGTACAAAGAAAGACTCCCATAGCCAACGTTGACTGTTCTGCATGCCAGATGCTTTTTATGTCTCATTTGAACCTCACATCCATTCTATGACGCAGGTATTGTTATTCCAAATGAGAAAATAGAGAGTCTCTCTCTCTCTTGGTTAGGAGGAGATAAGCAAGCACGGGGGAGTTGTTAAGGATATAATAGCACTAAACTGAGACTTTCTTGGTATAATCTTCATGTAATTGAAAAAGAATCAGGAGGAAAAATAACTTTGGTGCTATGGGATTTAGTATTACTTAATGCCATGTCCCACACCAGCTGAAATATTCCCTGATATTAACAGGCATATGTGTACCTCACTTTGGTAAATAGTATCTTATATAATTTTGCTGGAGGATAAAGCCACTTGAAAGACACAGGCATTGAAGGGGCAGCAGGACAACTGGAGAGGCAGAGTGAGCATTGTCTACCACACTGCTACCATCCTTTCAATAAACAATGTCAGGTAACTTAGATCCAGAAGGGAGGAAACTAGCTTCAGAATTAATTTGTTTTATAGGAGACAACAAATAGGGTATTGAAGTGATGTCCAGATTTTGTTCAGGCTGTGGTGGCCCTTTTCCCAAGTGAAATCTTACTAAAAAACCCAATATGTAAAGCAGGTAAAAGTACAGATACTGGGTTGAAGCAGTTGAAGATGTTGGAATCTAGCCTGCTGGACTCCAGCACAGAACCCCCAAGGGTTCCATGGAATCCAGTTTGAAAACCACTGATATAAGGCCATGCATGTTGGTCTTGGGAATCAGACCAAGGGGTTCTTGGATCTCGGACTAACTTGCTTCTTGGCTGTGCAGGTTCATGCCACCCTTCTATGTCTTGGTTTCTTCACTGGCAAAATCGGGGTGTATGAGGGGTCCTCTAAGGGTCACTTTGGGTTTCAATATTCTATATAAGAATAGACCACAGTGAATGAAATACTGAAATTTAACCTTAAGAACTCAAGAGAATATCCTGCAACTTGCTGATGAGACTCAAATGTGACTTATTTGATGTATATAACTTTTCTTTGTATTGTGTTAGAGTGTTTGTTTGTTTGTTGCAGTGGTATGACAGTATGCTATGCATTCCCATTCTTGCAAGAGTCACAGCACATTGAAATATCTTTGACCTCACAATTCTGTGGATTCTCTATTTAGCTTCCAAAGATTGAATACTTGTCTTTGTGTGTTTGTGTCGTAGATATGTAAAGATCAAAGCTATAGACATCTCTAGGTGGTAGAAAGGGAAGCTTTCATGAATTGTGTTTTCATTTACGTTTCTATTCCTAAGGCTGGTTGCTTAGGAATATTTTATCTTGATGAAATTCCTTAAAGGTGAAGGTGGGTGTGTATTTCTACATTTGTTCAGATTTCAGAAGCCTTGCTTTTCTCACAAAGCAGCCCTGCTCCATAAACATGCCAGTGGATTCTGAAATGTAATCCAGAAGAAAGCCTAACTCAGTAAATAGTGAATCTTGGGGGAAAAAAAGCATAAACAAAGCCAAACTTAATGAGTTTTTAAATTATCTTTTTTCTGATGTTTATTTGGAAATGTGTGTAAATGGATATATAAGTTCATTTAAATAAGTTCTCTGCTTTGCTTTTCCATATATGGATCGTTTTCATTTTAACATGAAATACAAATTGAAGATTTTGATGCCACACTGTAAATTCGTTGCTGTCAACCACCCTCTCTTGCAAATATCCACCCCAAATGTTTTCTTTACTTATCACATTCCGCCTTCTTGGGAACTAATTATCATTTAAATTTTACCCAACCTGAATCTTCCAGTATCTTCCAGCTCTCACTAGGAACTTCCTGTTGATTCTTTTCACTCTGGAAGAGAAGCAGTGAAATGATTGTGAATACCTTTTCAGTAAGTTTGCAGCTTCCATGGAGGGGCAGTGAAAGGATTATTATGAAGCTAGTATTATATAACTTCATAGGGGAAAAAAAAGGAAAAATTAAAAATAATTAAGGTGGCTACCATTCTTCCTCCAGATATTTCTGGAAGGCAATCACATTAATGTCTCTTCATTTGCATTTCATGACTAAATCGCATAAGGTTAACGCACTTTAGCTTTGTACTCTTACAGGTGATTGGTTTCCTTGCTGATTTTTCCATTCACATTTTCTTGTATTCTCTCTCTCTCTCCCTCTCTTTTTTCTCTCTCTCTCTGTTCTGTGCTCTCTTAATCTCTAAACAGGTCAGGACAGGAGAGCAGTTTCCATTGTGGCTGACGTCAATCCAGCCCTGTAGATTAGTTAGCAGACGGTGTTGGGAGAGGGGGGCAGCTGTTAGGCTTTCACCTGGAGACCAGATCTCACCTGAGATAGCTGCTGTGTCGTCTTCAGCTCCCAGATGCGGCACATCTGATTCAGAGGATGGAGGACTCACTTGAGTTTTATAAATCCTGGCTGAAAGAAAGTGCACCTGCTCCATCTCTGCTGAATCAGCGTGTCAGGACTCCCTGTCCTGAACAAAAGCAATTTGGTGCAATGGCTCATCTCATAGACATCATAGTCAGAAAGAACCAGGTGTAAATCGTGATGTTGTTGCTTACTTACTGTGTTCATTGGAGCAAGTAATTTAACCTCCCCGAGCCTCAGTTTCCCCATCTGTTCTTCCTCTTAAAATTTTTGAAAAATACAGTCATTCCCAAAGTGGGGTTTGGGATCATCACCAGTAGCAGCAGCATCACCTGGGCACTTGTTAGAAATACAGATTTTCAGATCCCAAACCTACTGAATCAGCATCTCTGAGAGTGGGGTCCAGTGATCTGTGTTTTAACAAGCACTCCAGGGGATTTAATATACACTAAATGCTGAGAACCACTGCTGTAAGGAGTCAATGAGAGAATTCTGGGCACACCAAAAGCTTATACCTCCCTAGAGTAGAAGCTGTGTGAGGGAAAGTGGTTTTTTTTTTTTTTTTTTTTTTTAATGTTTATCATCCATGTATCCCTGGTACCTTTAACAGTGCCTGGCGCACAGTACATAGTAAGTACTTAATAAATATTTGTGGAATGAATGCTAACTATTATCATGATTAACACTATCATAATTACTAATTTTTATGTACTGTCTTCCTACTTTTTAAGTCATGGAATCAGATCAGAAAAAAAGGAACGTGGTATAATTTAGTCCAAATTGTTTTGGAATTAGGATATACGATTTCTATTTTGTGGTTATTTTATTTATTATTTTCCTTGCATTACAGCCCAGGGTCTTGTCCCCGAGCAGAAGCACAGCTATGATTCAAACCCTTGTCACCTGCCTCTAGACATAAGGTTTTTTCTGCTGCTCCATGCTGTCCTTAAGGGGAAGCAGATATGACCACACCACTTCTTACTTCTGCATGGTTTTTCCATTGCTTATATAACTGTGGTATGCAGCCTGCACAGTTCATTAGCTTTTTCTCTTTCCTCCTCTGAGGGTGTCCCAGAGTGTGGTCAAAGCACAGGTGATTTGGTGCTGGGGTGTAACATGTGAACAAAACATTTTGCATTTTAATAGTTACATGTTTAATTTTATTTGTATTAGAAAATACATAATTAGTGTATCAAACTTATGGCTTACCAGGTATTATTATTTAGGACAAGGCTAAAATGAGAAGCGACAGTAGGTCTGCAGTAATTTGAATACACATTTAAAATAAAGAATAATCACTGACTTTATATAAATAGCAGAAGCTGTGGCAAAAGTCAGAAGGATGGTATGCAGGTGACAAGTTTCAGAAACACTGGCCCAAGGGCCAATAGCTTTGACTTTAGGGTTAAACACAGCTGGGTTTAGTTCAGGATCTGCCACGTACCAGCTTCGTGACCTTGACTAAGTGATTAAATGTCCTTAAGCCACTGTGTCCTCATCCATAAAATAGGAATAATATTATTTCCCCCCTCACAGGGCGGTGGGGGGATTGTGTGTGGAAAAGTATACAAAATACTCAGCGGAGGGCTGGAAGGTAGTAGATGTTTACTGTGTGGAAGCTATTGTGATTTTTATTTGGTGGGGGACAGGGATTATAATGCTACCAAATCCATTTTGTAGTTTCTGAAAGATAGTCTGCATTTAAACAAAGTGTCAATGTGGAAAATGTTAAATGAATGACATAGGCTAGACTTAGTTGGTTGAGAATCGCTGAACTGTATACCAGATGCTCCCAGTAACACTGTGCATAGAACTTCAGTCTCATTCAATGAGCTTAGATCCTGAATATACCAGAAGCACCTCCAGGTTTGGAGGAGTTCCCCCAAGAGGCTGGTGTCCTGTGATGTGAACCCCCAGGGTCTGATTAAAGGGCCTGCTGATCACAGCTCTTGCTTCCTTGTATAGCATCAGGGGTGCCCTAGTCCTCGTAAGTGATTTCCCCTGACAGGTGACATTGGCTCCTTCAGGGGCTAGCATGTGAACCATTTTTGACCAAGCTTTTTAAAGATTTTTTTGGTTTGTTTTTTAATGTACACATTTCAAAAATATTTTTTGCTTTCTTACATGGGAAAGTCTAAGCAAAATTTAACCTTTGGTTATTGTCTTGGTCATCATTAGAGATGTGAATTGCACAGGTTCCTTAGAGTGATATTGTAGGTTTTAGACTATAGTATTTAAGATAGCAAAATATTTGAAAGCTTGGCCCATAGGTAGGGTGGCCAGATAAAATACAAGATGCTCAGTTAAATTTGAATTTTGGATAAACAGTGAACACTTTAAAAAATGTAAGAATTGCAAACATCCCCTGCAGTGATATTGTAGGAGTTAGACTGGGATATTTGAGTTGTTTGCCCCTAGGTAAGGTTGCTGGATAAAAATACAGCATGCGCAATTAAATTTGAACTTCAGAAAAACAATGAACACTTTTTAAATATAAATATATCCCACACAGTATTTGGGATATACTTAACACTAAAAAGTATTTGTTGTTTATCTGAAATTCAAATTTAACTTAGCTGTGTAACCAAGAGTCAGTGGCCAGCCCTGATTTATGACCCCAGATGGTCATAAAGTATAAGGCAAACTTTTTTTTCTTTGGTGACTGGCCAAGGAAACTCCATTTTAATGTGCTTCATTTATGAATTGTGGTCTTCCTTACCATAATTCCATCAAAACTGGTGACAAAATGTAACTGAAAAGAAAATCAAATGGAAATGTGTTTATAAATATGTGTTAAGTATGGAAACCAAACTTCCCTAAATTAACATGGGTCACATTGGTGGGGGGCTTGCTATGTGCCAGGCTCTGTTCTAAGTGCTTTAAATGTATCAATTCATGGAACCCTTGTGACAACCCTGTGAAATAGAGACAACAATTATCCTCCAGTTTTCAGAGCTCAGAGAGGTTAAGGAACTTGCCCAAGGTCACACAGCTTGTAGGCAGTACAGTCAGGATTTGAATCCTAGCAATTTGGCTCCAGAGACTGTGCTGTTGACCTCTCTGCACTGTTCAGTGTTTGTTTGTAATGAGGCCATAAATCAAATGTTTGGAACTTTCAGAGGAATTTTCCCATTGAGGCTGGCTTAGCAGAGACATCTTAAATATGAGTTTATTGACATTTGTACTGAAGAGTCCCTTTTCTTTTCTTGGTAATTCACCTTTAGGAAGCATAACATATTTCATTACAGCAAGCATTTTCACATTTTCAAACTGAGTTCAAAATTATGTTCATATACTTAGAAATCGCTTGGCCATTCAGGGTGTATGAAGGTGGAAGTTTCTGATCAGCATATGCTGGCTGGGGGAAAGTACTTTTGACAGTTTCTTCTAGAGCCGAGTAGTCATATTGGATCATGAGGCCAAAGGAAAAACATGTGCCCCTATGTCCACTTATTAAAATATCCTCCCATATTTGGAGCCCAGTGGAAAAGTTAATAAAAGCTCTGCAATCAAAAAACATGACTATGTATAAAGCCCTGCAGTGTCCAATCTGTTTCCACACCATGGTCAACCCACATGGGAAGAGTGGGCAGATTGTAAATGATAGTTTCTGTTGTACAAGGATGCAAGATCGTAATACAATCAATCTGTGTTTTAAAAAAATCCTGAATATTTTGTTCATCATGAATTTTTTTTGCATTGGTTTTTTTATTTAAATTTTTAATTTAGCATTAGCATATTCATTCTTACAAATCATGATATTTCTTTATGCCCTTTACCTGACTATCACTTCCCAAACCTCCTTCCTCCCTCCCTGCCATCTCTAGTATCCTTAGGATTATTCTCTCCTGAAAGTTCAATGTATTGTGATCTTTTCTTTCTTTCCTTCATTCCTTCCTTCATCCCTCCCTCTTTCTCTCCCTCCTTTCCTTCCTTCCTTCTGCGTTGATTTTTATTTTTAAAACTATTGCATTAAAATATTACATATTTTATTTATATTATTGTATCTATTGTTGCATTGTATATTTCATTATTTATCTATTTATTATATTCCTGAATTTTTTGGCACTCCAAACATTTGACACCCAAGTTGAGTGCCTCGATCCTCTCACCCAGTCCTAGTCCCTCCACTTCAGTGACCCCAACCTCACTGTTTCATTCATGAGCATTTGTCACAATGGTAGTCTCTTGTGTGCTGATATCAGGCTGACTTTTTTGGAAGAGGCCTTGATGCTACTGAATTTTATGAATGCCAACAGGTTCTCTTCTGGGAAAGATGAAACCATCCTTTGGTCTTAATGATTTGATGTCTTGCCATGCTGTGCTAAGCATTTCGCAGAGGAAAGGTGTCTTTGCCCAAATCATTGCTTGGTTGGGAGGTGTATGAATGTACTGTCTGATTGCACATCCGTGCAATCCAGAGCTTGTCCACCTTCCATCTTGGCACCTCACATTTGCTTTTCACAGTTAATAGTATGGTCTAATGCCAGTAGACTCAACATATTGATGTCTTGAGTGCATTCTTAAATGTGGGTTTTGGTCATGGTGCTGATGTTCTTAGGATAGTAACAATAATACAAAGTGGTGGGTTACAAGTTAGAAGTTGAGTTTGCTTCTCTGTAACATCTCAGAAGCTCAATTAATAATAACTGACTTGCTTGCCTACTGTGAAGATGATACATCTAGTATAGTCCCTAATACTGTGCCTGGCATACACTACATTTTCAATAAATGATAGTCATTGTTAGTGTAAGTTTTATGTCTATTTTCCTGTTTTTCTCTCCTTTCCTTTAGACATCCATCAAATGTTGAATACCCACTGTATGCTAAAGATTAACTGTATCACGTTTGGCTGCTGTCAAGGAGCTTTCTTACAGGGTCTGTTCCTGATGGATATGTCTTGCCAGTATTATTTTTCTGATTAGCTGTATTCAACAAAAATATACCCCTGAATTTATGTATTGAGTAAGAATCAATAGCCTCTGTAGTGGATATAGGGTAAGAGTCAGTCAGCATCTCAGTAAGTAGTCGAGGGCTTCTGTTTTAGTTTTCTATTGAGGCATGCAAATTATTATAAACTTGGTGGCTTAAAACAACACACATTTATTATCTCAGTTTCCATAGGTCAGAAGTCCAGACATGGCTGAGCTGGGTCCTGTGCTCAGGGTCTCACAAGGCTACAATTGAGGTGCTGGCTGGGCTGCATTCTCAGCTGAAGACTCGACTGGGGGAGATGTGCTTCTAAGCTCAGTCAAGTTGTTGGCAGAATTTATTTCCTGGCAGCTCTCTGACCAAGGGACTGTTGGCTGGAGACCACTCTCATGTCTTAGAAGTTGTCTCTAGTTCCTGCTGCCATGTGGCCCTCTTCATGTTCACACCAGGCCGTTTGCTTCTTCAGGGCCAGCTAGGAAGTCCTTCTCTCCAATGTGCTAAGATGGAGTTTTAGATAAGGAGTGAGAGTGGTGGCCCACACTCGAGGGTAGAGACTGTACAAGGGCCTAACACCAGAGCACAGAGATCATGGGGCCATCTTAGATTCCTTGAGGAAAACACTTCAATGCTAGTACACGGTTTTTGGAAAGTTGCTTTACTTGTCATAGGACTCTATCTACTGTTTATTTCATGGTTGTATACCAAAGGTGGCGGGGAAGGGGGTTAGAAGTTTGCCTTTGAGGGGCCGGCCCGGTGGCGCACTGCTACAGTACGCCGCTTGGGAGCCAGGCGGCGCTCCCGCCGAGGGTTCGGATCCCACATACAGACCGGTTCCCGCTCACTGGCTGAGCGAGGTGCGGGAGCAACACCGAGGGTTGTGATCCCGTGCTGGTCCCGGTCCGGTACGGGCGCGACACTGAGGGTTGCGATCCGTTGCTGGACACGAAAAAAGACAAAAAAAAAAAAAAAAAGAAGTTTGCCTTTGAGATAAGTAGAAATTTTTGTGTCTTTTTCACATGCTAGGTATCCATGATGTGCCAATCAAATTTACATAATTATTGAGATAATCTGTATCAAGATCTTATGACAAGGAGAGACTTTAAACAATGGTTTAAACAGAGGTTTAAACCATTTTGAGGTTGTAAAGTCCTGCTCCCTGCTTCCAAGCAGGAATTTGTGTTAACTAGACCTTACCCCACCCAGACAAATATACTCAAAGAGATAAAAACAGTCCCATAAAACCTTCTGTTTTCTTAAAGAAAGTGGAAAAAGAAATGCATCACTGACCTCTGCTCAAGCCAGAGGACTTCAGGTATGATTGCATCTGGCTCTGTTCTGAGACAGTTGTTTAGAGGGGTTAATGTGACCATTCAGTGTTTCTGCTCATGATCCCATCGCTCTTTTGAAGTGCATATGAGCCTCTTAAACCCTCGAGATAGGTAACTAGTTTGCAGGAAGTTGATGAGCAGCAGGCAGGAGTTGTCCACAGGAAGCTGTTTGGTGGTGTTTCTCAGTGTGGAATGTGGCCAGAAAGACACCTAGGAGTGGTGTTAAGTTGCTGATGGAGTGTGAGAACCAGTGGGCTAGGAGAGCTTTGTTGTGCAGATGAGATATTTTGTAGGCCTCTACCTGGGGCTCAGAGTAGGGTGAGGCCAGGAAACCTTGAGCACAAGGTTTAAGGGAAGGGGCTATCCAAAAAAAGTCAGTAACATGTAATATTCTAATGCAATAAAGATCAAAGTAAATGAAAAAAATTCATGACAAAAAATATTGCCATTTTATATAAAGACAGCCTGTAACCCAGCACTTCTATGATTCACCCCCCTCTCCCCACCTTAATGTCGGCACTATTAGGTATATCTTTATCTAAAATTTTGAAGTTTTGTTCTTTGTGGATTTCTTTTGGTATTAATTTTGAATTTTTAAAATAATGCATTAGGATGTTATTTATCTTGATCGCTGAGTTTTTGGAGCCTTGTTAAATTTTATACCCAAAGCAAATGCCTTGCTCTCCTTACCCTTCTCCCAGCCCTGCCTGTATCTACCTTTCAGGTGAAAAGTAAGCACCTTCTGTGTTCTTGGTGTGATTTTGTTTTATCACACCTTCTTCTCACAACAATCCATTTGATGTAGGTGATAGGACCCTCAATTTACAGATGAGGATACGAGGTTCAGAGAGATGTGTGACTTGACCCAAATCACGCAGCTAATGGGTGGTGAGTCTGCATTTGGGCCCAGATCTTTGTGCCGAGAGATGAAGTGCTTTGCACCCTCTAGGACGTACCACTCTTTCAGGTTCATTGGCCTCAACCAACCCTGCAAAGAACAAGAGGTGGAAAATGTTGTCCTCATCTACAGATGAGAAAACTGATCCCCCGTCAGTAATTCTTTGAAGACATGGTCTCTTTTTTTTGAGAAGGCTTTTTTAGTTTACACAGGGTTCTATCCCAGTTTCTCCTTAAATTTTATTAGCAATTAATTTACTTCACTCAATAAATAATTATTGAGCCCAGCTATGTGCTCTGTCTGTCCTGTGTAGCATATGGAGCAGGGAACAAGACAGCCACAGTCCTGCATCTGGAATAAAGATAGAGCAGGGGTCAGCAGACTTTTCTATAAAGTGCCGTATAGTAAATATTTTAAGCTTTCTGGGCCATACAGTCTCTGTGGCGACTACTTGACTCTTCAATTTCAGCACAAAAGCAGCCACAGACGATATATAAATTAATGGTGATGGTTGTGCTCTGATAAAACTTTACTTACAAAAACAGGCTGAGGGCCATACTTGGCCTTTGGGCAGTAGTTTGCTGACCCATGGTGTAGAGAAAGGTGCACCTTTTCCCAGAAGCCAGTAAAGGAAAACAATGCTTGGAAAAATCTGAAATTGGCCTGTAAAGGCAGAATCTTGAAAGGCTGGAGACAAAATGAGAAGAGTTCTAGAAGGAGGAAATGGAGGAAGTGAAAATATTGTGTTGTAAGAGTCCTTCATTTGGGGTCATAAGGGGAAATGAGAAAGACAGAGATATTCCAATTGGTGTTTTTCCATTATTCTAGGTATAATAAGACATTTCTAAGAAAGGGAGTGGGCTCAAGTGATTTGAATAGGGGACTAAGAATTTAGAAACCTTGCTTACTTATTTCCCTCCCCCCTGTCTTAATTCTGCCATTGACTTTTTGTGTGACCTTTGAATGATTTAGTTTTTCTGTAGTGAGGGATGACAGTGCTTAACCATGTAGCAAGGTGACCCAGTGGTAATTCCTCATCAACAAGGGAATCCAGCAGCCCGTTGTGGTAGCAGATGGGATGTTGCAATATTCCACTCTGAGACCTCCTTTTCCATCTACTGGAACCCAAGTCTCCTGACTCCCAGTCCAATGTTATTTCCATTACACCATGCAAGTGTGATGCAAGATGTGGTAGAAAGATGTGCCATGGTGCATCTAAGTGAGACGAAAAAATTTATAGCTTATAGGTACTTATATAACTTCAAATGAAATAAAATGGATCTGAGTAAAGCATAGGAGGGAGCGGTCCCCACATTAAGTAAATTGGGCATGGAAGCCTGGATAAAATGTTCCTTCTATGAAAAGTTTTTAGAACCTGTAAAAGGCTTTATTTAACACGGAGAGGATCTTTCAGTAGTGAGCTTACTTAAAAATACTAGATTTAGGGCCGGCCCCGTGGCACACTCGGGAGAGTGCGGCGCTGGGAGCGCAGCGACGCTCCTGCCGCGGGTTCGGATCCTATATAGGAATGGCCGGTGCGCTCACTGGCTGAGCGCAGTGCGGGTGACACCACACCAAGGGTTGCAATCCCCTTACCGGTCACGAAAAAGACAAAAAAAAAAAAAAAATACTAGATTTATAAGCGGTGTTTCCAAGAGAACACTATTGTAGAGTTCTCAGGTAGTTCCCCTTAGTCTGGAACTCACAAGTCCCATTGATAGGGGATGGTCATTGTCAGAGAAAGTTCATTCCAAAGGTACTATCCTGGGTTCCTTGGACACATGGCTGAGCACTAAAGCCTGTAGGTGCCCACAGAGGCTGGAGATTGTATGGATCTTGGTTTGAAGATCAGACCATTTACTAGCTTGTTACTTACGAGCTTGTAGGACTTTGAGTGACTTGTGTGACGCACAGCTTTTTCTATTTTTATTTTTAATTTTAAAAAAATTGTAATTGACACATTGTAAATATACATAGGAATTGGGTACAGACACACGGCTTTGAGCAACATTTCTCCCCTCGGAGGAGCCTACATATGTTAGCCTTAGGTCTCACATTGGTAAGGTAGGACGAACAGTGCTCATGCCTCAAGAACATCGGAAGGATGATCCAAGACACTGCTTCTCAAAGTGTGGTCCCTGGACCAGCAGCATCAGCGTCACCTGGGAACCTGTCAGGAATGCAAGATTGGGCCCCTCCCCAGACCTACTGAATTAACAACTCTGGCAGTGGGACCGAGTGACCTATGTTTTCACAGGCCCTCTAGGGGATTCTAATGCGTGACCAGGTTTGAGAACCATTAGCCTATGAGGGGTTTTTCAACCTCAGCACTATCGATATTTGGGGCTGGATAATTCTTTATTGTAGAGAACTGTCCTGTGGATTGTAGGATGTTTGGCAGTATCGCTGGCCTCTACCCATCAGATGCCAGTAGCACCTCCCTCCCCATGTCCTGATGACCATAATATTTCCAGATATTGCCAGACATCCCCTGGGGGACAAAATCACCTCAAGTTGAGAACCACCGGTCCAGGATAAAGCAAGTTCTTGGAATATGGTAAGCTCTGAATTAAATGTTCACTTTCTTTTTTTGTTTCTGTAGTTTGGCCATTGGAATTGTAATGGGGGGAGGAAGAAGCAAGTTCTTTTACTTTTTTGAGTGTGCTGACACTGTGGCCCCATGTCTCATTATTTAAAAATAGTCACACCCTTTAAACTTTCTAACAAAATTTTCCTTTGTGTTGAAGCTGAACATGGAAAATCTCAGCCCTGGAGACCTGTGTTAATTTCCCCCCAAGAGCTAAGTAACTACAAGTGGGGATTTTGGTGGAAAATTTTAGGCTGGTGTAACTGCAGAGCTCACTGCCCCGATGCTGGGCCACGTGGTCCCCGCACTTCACCTAGGGTGCCTCTCCTGTGAGAGCTGCACAGCTGGTGCCCTGTATACCCGGCTGCTGCACCCTGCTAATAATAACCAGAAGAGATCTGTTTTCCATTGCTGGTGAACTCTCTTTTGCCTGGATTTTCCTTCTACATGTGACCTGAGTTTGAAGAGGTACCTGAGGCTGGGAAGAGGGGCATCATCCTTGGAGTTGATGGCCCGAGTTTTAAATCAATGCCCACCGCTAACTTGCATGGGCAGGCCATTCAAGTGCCTGATTGTGCTTCTGTTTCTACACCTGTAAAATAGACGCTATAATACATGAAGGAACATACCTTTTTTTTTTACATTGTGGTAAAATATACATAACATATTTACCATTTTAACCATTTGTAAGTGTACAGTTCATTGGTATTAAGTGCATTCACATTTTGTACAACCATCACCACCACCCATCTCCAGAACTTATTCATCACCCCAAACTGAAACTTTGTTCCTGTTAAACCCTAACTGACTTAGTCAATTTGGGCTGCTATAACTAAATACCATAGATTGGGTGGCTTAAACAACAGAAATTTATTTCTTGCACTTCTGGAGGCTGGGAAGTCTGAGGTCAGGTCCCGGCATGGTCAGGTTCTGGTGAGGGCTCCCTTCATGGCTTGCAGACGGCTGCCTTCTTGCTGTATCCTCACATGGCAGAGAGAGTAAGTTCTGGTCACTCTTCCTCTTCTTATAAGGGCACTAATCCCCTCATGGGGGCCTCACCCTCAGGACTTCATCTAAACCTAATCACTGCCTAAAGGCTCCCATCCCCAAAACCATCACAATAGGAGTAAGGGCTTCAACATATGAATTTGGGGGGACACAAACATTTAGTCATAATACTCCTCTTTACTCCCACTCCCCAACATCTAATCTACTTTCTGCTTCTGTGAATTTGACAATTCTATGTGCTTCATATAAATGGAATCCTACATTGTTTGTCCTTTTGGAGAACGTACTTTTGATATGGTGGAAGCTTTTATTGGTAGCATTGACTTTCTTTGAACATTCTCAGAAGCCTTGTCCAGGGCTGAATCTTGCCTCCCACGGAAAATTTGGAAGTGCCCTGGGAGAAACAAAAGAGCAAACATCTAAGTGATAAGTGAAAAACACTGGTGGTTTTACAGTTATTCTTAATAGCGTTTTAGGCCAAGAGTTATTTGGGGCTGGAGAAAAGGCTGCACTTGGAAATGTTGTGCAAAGCATTAAGCCCTTGTGGAGGAAAGCATTAGGAGTAGCAGACACTCTCGTTTGCCTATCCAAAGCTGTCCCTCTTCCCAAATCTGAATCTGATTTTGTTCTTGCTCATCTGAGCAGCAGGTCCTTCAACAGGTCACTCAGTGACTGGTCTATCCAAGGACATTATCTTTGCAATGACTGGTTGATTGTGGCCACACAGCCAATGTCATCCTGGCCACTGGGATGTGTGGGGAAGTCGGTGTAGGAGAGCTCCTGGGAAAGGTTTTCCTTACACATGGAAGGAGATGCACTGGAGAAAATGCTCATCTCCTTAGCTGTTGCCCATGTGGAATTGCCACACGAGGGGAGAAATCATATATGGGCCCTCGATAGTGTCAATGAGCCACTGAATGAACCAGCCCTGGGTGCCACCACGCTTTTGGATTTCTTGCTCTGTAACTAAAAGATCCCCTTGTTGAAGATACTCTTAGTTGGGTTTTTAGTCCCTTAAAACAGAGCATCACAGTGATATGCTGGATTCTCAAGGACTGGTCAAGTCCCTCCTGTCCCATGTAGTTCCATCAAGCCCTGGGTATACCCGAGTTTGACCAAGTTGGATCTGCATGTAAACCTTACCCAAACCTCTCCTTCCTGGCCTGCTTCTTAGTCCTCGGATGAAAAAGAAGAAAAGATATTCTCTCTCTTCCCCAGGGGATGATTCTGACTTTTCAATAGCCTAGGTAATAAATGTTTATGAAATAAAAAATAAATAGCAAAACCCAAACAAGAATTATTTGCATAAAAATTACATGTAAATATCCATCTATATGTGTGTATGTATATTAGGTCATATGTATTATATATGTAAATATGTAAATATACACATATGGTTGAATGAATTTTATATATAATTATATGTATATATACATATGTATGCATATACACATAAATATATGTATGTATACATATATGCATACATATGGTTGAATGAATTTTATATATAATTATATGTATATGTATATATACATATGTATGCA
Organism: Galeopterus variegatus; assembly: GCF_000696425.1. Classification (NCBI taxonomy): domain Eukaryota; kingdom Metazoa; phylum Chordata; class Mammalia; order Dermoptera; family Cynocephalidae; genus Galeopterus; species Galeopterus variegatus. Next base: position 36,896 of record NW_007732315.1, on the reverse strand, counting down.
TATACACATAAATATATGTATGTATACATATATGCATATATAATATGTATATTATATATATATATGATTATATGTGTGTATAAAACATATATATTACAAAGACACACATTGCCCCCAAGACATAATCCTGGCAGGGTAGCATAGTGGTTAGGAATCTGGATTCTGACTTAGATCTCCTTGATTCATTTTCTGAGTCCACCTTTCCTGGCTGTGTGATCTGGGTTAAACTGCCTAACCTCTCTGTGTGTCAGTTTCCTTATCTGTAAAAAGTGACAAATAATAATAAACCCCACTTCATTGGATTGTCATGTGGATCAAATAAGGTATGCATGTACAGTGCTTAGTGTGATGTCTACTATGTAGTAGGCACTCAGTAAACAGGGGCAGAAATGACTCCGACGGCCATCATTGGAAAGACCGGGATTAGGTCCAGCTGAGCCACTCTTAGCTGTGTAACCCCAAAGGAATCCCTTTGCTTCTTTGAGCCTGGGCTTCACCATCTGCATCCAGCAAGGCTGTTGTGAATGTACCCCTGACAGTGGGAACTGAGGCCCAGGTAGGTAGGTGAAAGACACACAGCTGGGACCTGTCCTCCCTCCTCCCAGCAGGGACATCCTCTGGCATTACCTGCTGCACATCAGGAAGGAGGACGGAGAGGTGCTAATTCTGTGCAGTTTTCCTGCACGGCAGATGCGATAGCTGCCTCTGCCCCATTTGTGGCTGGCAAGGCTTACAGAGAGGGATGGGAGCGGACGGTAGAGACGCTTGGCAGATTCCAGTGCCTGCTTCCCGAGTGGGCTTTGCAGTTCTATTCGGTGCAGTGGTTGACTCTTTTCCACTCACTATGCAACAGCCACAGAGGTCAAAGGATGTGGAGTTTGAGTTTGTAATCGCTCTTGCTAGATTGCTTGTCATTAAAGTATAGCAACTTGCACACCCACCAAAAATAAAACATTGTGTGTTTCCTTGGTCTCAAGGCAGCATTTTGGACAACATCTCTTCTGAGTATCGACTTTTGGTGGAAACTGGTTATACGGGGCTGGCTGGCCATCAGGATTCTGAGATGGCTTTTTTCCCCTCTCACCACCACAAGTAGTAGAACTTTAGAAATTTCCCTTTCAGAAGACCGTTCTAAGTTCTAGTTATAGCTGGCATAGTTGAGGATTTTGCCTGGCTAATGCAGAGCTGAAGCTGTCCATGCTTACTTGAGAAAATGTTCTCTAGAGAACATGGTGCTGTGACCTCGTGAAGAGGCAGGGTTTCCCCTCACCCTGGGTCTCATATCCTCTTTTCGCTCTCTTCCTTTTGCTTGAGTTATTTTGCTCTGGGATTGGGGATTGTGCAGAGGTAAATCTGTAGGATGGGCATCACTGTTTAGAGGCAGGAGGGGGGCCAAATGGCCAGCCTGGGTGAGTTACAGAGTTACAGGTCCTGAAGTGGAGGAGACCCTCAATCACCTGGTGCCTCTATTTCTCCATTTGTAGAAATGGGCATAATAACTTCGGCCAGGCCCATCTCTCACTAGGTTGCTTTGTGGGACAAATGATATTATTTACCTGTTTTACCAGATAATGTCACTGTGTTTATAAAAACTTGTGAAGCTCCCCACCGCATAGGACTGAAATCCAACTGCTTTCCATGACTGTGATAGGACTTACACGATCCAGCCCACCTGCTTCTTTGACCTCATCTCTTCCTTCTCTCCCCTTTGCCATGATATTCCACCTTTCAGTTCCTGAAACATGCCAAGTGCTTTCCCACCTCAGGGCCTTTGCACATCATGCTGTGTCTGACTTCCTGATCTCCTCTGTAAGGAGACTTCCTTTGGCAGGGCCAGGTACTAAGCCATCCCTCCCTGTTATGTGCTCTAAGCTCTTTGTTGCAATCATAGCATTTATCACATAGAAGTTCCATGAGGGCAGGGGCCAAGCCTGCCTTGCTCACCATTTCATCTCAGGGTAGCACAGTGGTTTGCACTTGCAGGAGATCAACTGTTCATTGTCTATCATGTGCCTTGCACTGTGAGAAGCGCTTTTGAAACATTATCTCATCAGATTCTACTCTGTGGTTGGTTATAAACCATCTTTATTATTAATAGTAGTAATTGTAATTTATATCACCTGTTTGTAACAGCTATGCATAGCCTGATACGCCTGATGTGATGTCATTCATTTTCAAGATGGAAGTCAATCCCTGATTCCCTCTGTTTTCATTATATGGTGCTAGGCAGGTGCCAGGAGTGAAATACTTATTTGATGGCTGGCTGGCTGGCTGGCTGGCTGGCTGGCTGGATGGATGGATGGATGGATGGATGATTGAATGGATGGATGGATGCGTGGATGGTTGGTTGGATGGATGAATGGTGGATGGATGGATGGGTGGATGGGTGGACAGGGTGGATTGGTGGATGAATGGTTGGATTGGATGGATGGTTAGGATGGGTGGATGGATGGAAGTATGGTTAGGACTCAGATCCTTGTAGTTGTAGGAGCGAGCTTGACTCATTTGAGGAGTGGAAGAACCTTCACATGGCCTTGGAGTAAAGGGTTGTACGGTTTCTGGTGATGAGAGAGGGCAGAACCTCACAGGACAGGGTCAGGCATTTGGATTGTACTCAGCATGCATTGGAAATTTGGCAAATACCTTTGGGGGAGATGTGGAGAGAGTTTGAGGCCACAGGGAAGAAAGGTCTTGGGTGACAGTCTCAGAATCCTGGGCCTTTGTTCAAGGACACAGCAAAGTCTAAAAGGGAGACTGTCCAAGCTCAGCTCTTGTAGCAAACCCTCAAACTCTGTAGTAAATCCCCTGATTCAAACTCCAAACATACTTGGAAAGTAGGGAGGAGCTGGTATGGCTTTTAGCTGAAAGGAGAAAGAAACACCACAGAGAAAGTTTATGTCTGCACTGTCCAAGGTGGTAGTGAAAGACAGCTTGTGGCTATTTAAAGCAAAATTAATTAATATTAAATAAAACTATGAATTCAGCTCCTCAGTCACATGCACTAGCCACATTTCAGGTGCTCAGTAGCTGCATGTGACTGGTGGCTACCATCTTGGTTAGTGCAGATATAGAACATTGCCATCATCACAGAAAGTTCTATGGAACAGTGCTAGCTTAAGTGATTTGCTGAGCAAGGTTCCATCAGCTTGTTCCTCAGCTTGTAAGAGGGCCAGATGGGACCTTCGGCTCCTGAACAATTCCCAGCCTGGAATTCTTTTGGTTCCATGACCTCACTGTGCCGATGGGAGCCACGTGGGCTGCAGTCTGCTTGTTTGCTTTGGAAGCAATAGCCAGGATGCTGTTGCTGCAACCGTGAGCCCCACCTGCCTGGCTGGTGTTCGCTTCTAGCCACCGACCTGTGGCTAAGACCCCAGGTGTGGCACAGGGTGAACCCCACATGGTTTTCTGTGCCCGGCAAAGCTGAGACTAGTGTGTAAACTTATATGGGATGTTTTCCCTTTCCCCTAGCAATGTCCACTCTAAGGATAATCCTGGGATTTTTGAACTTGGAGTCACTTTTGAGATACCCATGTTTTTAACCTCTCTCACTGCATCGATAGGAGAACGAGTATGTCAGAGGTTATGTGGCTTGCCCGAGGTCCCACAGCCCCTAACGACAGAGCAGGGAGTTGAACGCAGGGCTCCTAACTTTGATTTTCCTCTTTCTTCACCCAAGCATTCAAAGGGCATGGTGATGTGGTATGGTTTATCTTGGCTGGGCCATTTTCTGGTTAAGTTGAACGTTTTCAACTGTATTTTTGGGTTAGAAACTTAGCTTGTGTGTGAAATTTACTAAATGGAAAAAAAAAAATCAAAATCGATTGAACCACTCCCTGATTTCTCATCCAAAGCTGCTTGGCATTGAATGAGGGTCAGGGTGGCAGTTATATCAAGAATTTGGCAAAAATCCATCATAATATAAAATGGAGAGGGGTTAGCAGGTGTTTATAGCCTCCGTGCTTCCTCTTGAAGTTCTTCTGGGGTCTCCTCTTTCTGGTGTGAATTTCCTGATCAGCCTTCTCTGTGTCACTCTCCGTCCCCCCCGTCCCCCATGTCTGTGCGCCTCTGCCCTGTGTCTGTGCCTCATTTCCTTCAGGAGCCTCTATTTTCCATTGGGACAATCCTGAAAATCTTAGAAAGGGTTATATTGTCTATTTGGGGAAAATAGTTATATTGTCTATTTGGGGGAAAGGGTTTGGAGTGTTTGTTTCCTAAAAGATCTGCTAAAAATTTGACCCCAGACTTCAAGGAAACACCCCACAAAATGCTGGATGTATTCTGTATCTAAACTCTCTGATACCAGGAGCCACTGGCCACAGAAGCTATGGAGCATTTGGAAGGGGTTAGTGTGACTGAAAAACTGAAGTTTTACTTTTACATAATTATTTTTGGCTTTAGAAATTGATCTTTAATTTATTAAAGCAAAAAATTCATTACCTTTATTCTTCCTTGTGCTTTGAAGTTCAGCTTACACACAGTATTATTGTCTTCATACAAGTCTAGCAAATTTTAGCAATCCCGTATAAGGGGATTCTGCATGATGTTTGCTTCCAATTTCAACCTTAGTTACTTAAACATTTCAAACAATTGAAACTGCATTTATAAATTTGATGTTCAGGAATTTTTCTTTTTGTCTTTTTCGTGACCGGTAAGGGGATCGCAACCCTTGGCTTGGTGTCGCCCGCACCACGCTCAGCCAGTGAGCGCACCGGCCAGTCCTATATAGGATCCGAACCCGCGGCGGGAGCGTCGCTGAGCTCCCAGCGCTGCACTCTCCTGAGTGCGCCATGGGGCCGGCCCAGGAATTTTTCAAAAGTACTCTTTTATTGTTGACAGACAAGCCTTCTCTGCTACTTATATAACCCATAGAAACCTGTAAAGTTAAACTTATAAATATGCTAAACCTTAAGTCACTTTCTAATATTGTACGTATATTAAATACAATTTCAACTTAAAATACATGTCTAAATCAGTTATTCAGTTACACATTTTAAATTGTAGTTAGAGAGGTGAAATCTTACTCTAATTGGCTAAATTATGTAACATTAAAGCACATAAAATAAAATACCTAAAATGCACAAACGCTTTAGTTCAAATATTAATATTATTGGTTTAATTATCTTAAATATGTCTATAATTCATTCTCTGTCTTCCTAGAATTTAAAGATGTGATCCCATTAAGGATACTAGTTTATCTTACATAATTCTAGGGTTAAATTTGAATGAAGTTTTTTGGGGTTGAATTCTCTGATTGCCTGAGGTTGCACAATCACCAGAGATTTTAGTCGGGATGCTGTCTGGATTTTTTGTCAAAAGTCCTGATAAGAGGTATGTTTATTCACTCTGCTTCTATGTCTCTTGTTTATTCATGATGTTTATTATTTTTGTAAGTTTGATCAATTTAAATTTAACTTTAAATAGCCACCAATGGTAAGTGGCTACTTCATTGGGCAGCTCTAAATGGAACAGGCANCTCTCTCACTGCATCGATAGGAGAACGAGTATGTCAGAGGTTATGTGGCTTGCCCGAGGTCCCACAGCCCCTAACGACAGAGCAGGGAGTTGAACGCAGGGCTCCTAACTTTGATTTTCCTCTTTCTTCACCCAAGCATTCAAAGGGCATGGTGATGTGGTATGGTTTATCTTGGCTGGGCCATTTTCTGGTTAAGTTGAACGTTTTCAACTGTATTTTTGGGTTAGAAACTTAGCTTGTGTGTGAAATTTACTAAATGGAAAAAAAAAAATCAAAATCGATTGAACCACTCCCTGATTTCTCATCCAAAGCTGCTTGGCATTGAATGAGGGTCAGGGTGGCAGTTATATCAAGAATTTGGCAAAAATCCATCATAATATAAAATGGAGAGGGGTTAGCAGGTGTTTATAGCCTCCGTGCTTCCTCTTGAAGTTCTTCTGGGGTCTCCTCTTTCTGGTGTGAATTTCCTGATCAGCCTTCTCTGTGTCACTCTCCGTCCCCCCCGTCCCCCATGTCTGTGCGCCTCTGCCCTGTGTCTGTGCCTCATTTCCTTCAGGAGCCTCTATTTTCCATTGGGACAATCCTGAAAATCTTAGAAAGGGTTATATTGTCTATTTGGGGAAAATAGTTATATTGTCTATTTGGGGGAAAGGGTTTGGAGTGTTTGTTTCCTAAAAGATCTGCTAAAAATTTGACCCCAGACTTCAAGGAAACACCCCACAAAATGCTGGATGTATTCTGTATCTAAACTCTCTGATACCAGGAGCCACTGGCCACAGAAGCTATGGAGCATTTGGAAGGGGTTAGTGTGACTGAAAAACTGAAGTTTTACTTTTACATAATTATTTTTGGCTTTAGAAATTGATCTTTAATTTATTAAAGCAAAAAATTCATTACCTTTATTCTTCCTTGTGCTTTGAAGTTCAGCTTACACACAGTATTATTGTCTTCATACAAGTCTAGCAAATTTTAGCAATCCCGTATAAGGGGATTCTGCATGATGTTTGCTTCCAATTTCAACCTTAGTTACTTAAACATTTCAAACAATTGAAACTGCATTTATAAATTTGATGTTCAGGAATTTTTCTTTTTGTCTTTTTCGTGACCGGTAAGGGGATCGCAACCCTTGGCTTGGTGTCGCCCGCACCACGCTCAGCCAGTGAGCGCACCGGCCAGTCCTATATAGGATCCGAACCCGCGGCGGGAGCGTCGCTGAGCTCCCAGCGCTGCACTCTCCTGAGTGCGCCATGGGGCCGGCCCAGGAATTTTTCAAAAGTACTCTTTTATTGTTGACAGACAAGCCTTCTCTGCTACTTATATAACCCATAGAAACCTGTAAAGTTAAACTTATAAATATGCTAAACCTTAAGTCACTTTCTAATATTGTACGTATATTAAATACAATTTCAACTTAAAATACATGTCTAAATCAGTTATTCAGTTACACATTTTAAATTGTAGTTAGAGAGGTGAAATCTTACTCTAATTGGCTAAATTATGTAACATTAAAGCACATAAAATAAAATACCTAAAATGCACAAACGCTTTAGTTCAAATATTAATATTATTGGTTTAATTATCTTAAATATGTCTATAATTCATTCTCATAACATTAAAGCACATAAAATAAAATACCTAAAATGCACAAACTCTTTAGTTCAAATATTAATATTATTGGTTTAATTATCTTAAATATGTCTATAATTCATTCTCTGTCTTCCTAGAATTTAAAGATGTGATCCCATTACTGTCTTCCTAGAATTTAAAGATGTGATCCCATTAAGGATACTAGTTTATCTTACATAATTCTAGGGTTAAATTTGAATGAAGTTTTTTGGGGTTGAATTCTCTGATTGCCTGAGGTTGCACAATCACCAGAGATTTTAGTCGGGATGCTGTCTGGATTTTTTGTCAAAAGTCCTGATAAGAGGTATGTTTATTCACTCTGCTTCTATGTCTCTTGTTTATTCATGATGTTTATTATTTTTGTAAGTTTGATCAATTTAAATTTAACTTTAAATAGCCACCAATGGTAAGTGGCTACTTCATTGGGCAGCTCTAAATGGAACAGGCTTCTGTGGCCACAGTAGAATGTTGCGTAGCAGTTGCCCCAGTGAGACCTGCTTTCCATGCATGTGTGCTTTATCCTGGATCCATCTGGTCTTTGAGTCTGGATCTTAACTCTGCTTAGGGCAGACCCTTCACAGATGTTTTTAGCTGCTACTTGTATGTGGCTTTTGGCACCCTCCGCTGCCCGGGGACAGAGGCACGGATGGAGTCTCAGGACTTCCGCCTACACCTTCCCTACCCATCGGTTGTTTTTGTTTTGTTTTAACAGCATCATCTATCTTTCTCACTTGCCAGGAGGTCTCCCAGTTCAAAACATAGGTGCAAAGGGTGGGCCCCTGCCTACAAGATTCTATTTCTCTGTGCGGCTTGGCCCCAGTGAATTAAGAGGGGCAGGTAGTGTGTGTGTTAGGCTAGGGAGGTGAGCAGGCAGGGTCATGTAGACTGACTGGCTTCCTCTCCTAAAGCCAGCCCCAGACAAAAACGTGTGTTGTTATTCAATTACTTTTCACGTAGGTCCCCCCTTGTTCCAAAAACGTTGGGAGTGGTTACAACTGTGACACAAGTTTGATTGAGGGGACTCTGTATTATTTTTTCCCCTGCTCCTATTCCTCCTTTTCAGGATTGCTGGTCCCACCTACATCACTCCAAACTGCCCTTTCCTGTGTTTCAGCCCCTCAAGACTCATTCGTTCAATCAGATCACCTAATTGGCACTGCAGTGTTAATGACAGACAAAGAACCAGTCTCTAACAGGACTGGGTAGCCAAGCCCGCATGCAGTGGTTCTGAACTTTTTGCCTCTGTCTGAATTCTCTGGGGACCTTGTTTAAAAGAAAAGAAGAGAAACCCCCGTCCCCAGGAGTATCTGATTCCGTAGGCTTGGGTGGGGCTGAAGCAGAGGCTCAGCATGTGTATTTTTAACAAGCCCCCCAGGTGATCTGACAACTTTGAAGTGTGGTATGGAGACAAGGAACAGTACAGGCTTGGGGACAGCCTCTGCTCCTTTGTGCTATCCACGTGACCTTAGGCAAGTCACATTGTCACTCTATGCCTCTGTTTTCTCATTTCCAAAATGAGAATAATACGACTTTTAGCTCTTAGAGTGCATATGACAATCATGTAATATTAATAAAGCACGTAGCATAGTGCCCAGAACATAGTAAGTGCTCAATAAAGCTTAGCTATGATTGTAATTATTA
>NW_007732315.1:26269-27120 GCF_000696425.1 Galeopterus variegatus | reverse complement strand
TAGCATAGTGCCCAGAACATAGTAAGTGCTCAATAAAGCTTAGCTATGATTGTAATTATTAATATATTATTGTATGATGGCTTATTAATAACAGCATTATTATTAACATAAAGCAGTAGGCACAGGGCTGGCATATAAACAGTATGTTAGTCTCATTATAAATATATAATCCATGTGACATAAATATTGTGACATTTCAAAGTATATTATTATAGATAAATTATCATTGGTGATATATCCATGACTATAAATTATACAGTATAAATATAGATATACTTTAAATATAACATAATGTATTGTTATAGCATAAATGTTAAAATTATAATAATGATTATGTCAGGAAGTTACTACTGGGCCTGGGATCTAGTAAGTACTCATCAAATATATGAACACTTTTTATTACTGTTCATAATATTCATTAGCAGGAATAATGTAAAGAAAAAAAAAGCCACTAGCAACACTGAGGCTAAACCCAAAGCAGCAAGCAGTGGGCTGTTCCTGCAGAGGGAGCTGGCCTGTGTTCCAGCATCCTTGGGGGACTGCCCCAGACAGGTGGCTCCTCTCTGCCGTGGCCTGAGGGATCCTCTTCTCACTGGGATGCAGTGCAGGGCTGGAGAGAGAAGAAAGGGTGCTTCTTCCAGGCCTCCAGCCCTCCCTCAGCAGGGAATTTGCCTGTGCATGCAAATCGGCGGGTTACTTGAGACATTTGCGAATCAAATCTTTCCCTCGTCAGCTGGCCCCGCAGAGCTCCAGGGATGTTATGACAATAGTCACCCTGGCAACCACGGGACAGCGTCGGGCTGTTGGCTGCTGTCTGCAGCGATTTCATTACCCTGCGGAGTCTGATAACC
>NW_007732315.1:20188-25719 GCF_000696425.1 Galeopterus variegatus | reverse complement strand
CCGAGAGCTTTGACCACATGGCCAGGGACCCAGTCCTGAAGGTGCTGTGTTTGCTGGCAAAGGAGTTGGGAGTCATTTCTAGAAACCTGGCGCCCACCCCCAATGATGCCAGTTTATTGAGAGATCAAGAAAAAATGTATTGAGCGCCGACTGTATGCCAGGCACGGATCTGAACACGGGGGAAAAGACGCCAGTTCTCTCTTGAGCTGACATTGTGATGGGTGTGTGGCAGCGTGGTGGTGGGGAGGTGTAACCATGGAAACCAATAAACAGGATACTTGGTGAGATAGCAAAGTGCCACCGCACCACCCAAGGAAAAAAGTTGGGTGATGTGGTGGTGACACTGAGGGATGGTCAGAAAGAGGTGACATTTGGGGGACAGGAAAGTGCCTAAAGCTGGCAGGTGGAAGCTCTGGGCTTGGAAAAACAAGCACAAAGGCTGGAGCCTGTGGATTCAGGACTTGGAGCTCTTTGCTGCTGTGCTGCTGACCGGCGGTCTTGAGGGCTACAGAGGGCTCTGGAGCCTGCCCACTTATCTGTGTGACATAAGGTCAGCTGTGTCACGTTCATGAGCCTCAGTTTCCTTGTGTGTGAAATGGGGTGGAAGATGATCCCCTCTCCTTGGCATAGCTATGAGGTTTACAACAGAGGCCTGGTACATAGAAAATCCTCAATACGCACTGCATTCCCTTCCAGCTTGTATGGACTCTGCCTTAGTATTTTGGTTTTTTTAAAGAGCACTTAAGAGGTGATGGTTTTGGGGCCCTATCAAACCCAAACCCAGGGACTTGCCCATGGGTCTCTGGGTTTATTTTGGTTGAGATTCTGAGTGAAAAATCCCGTTTCACATTAGAGATTTCAGACATGATTATTTTTAGCTCTGTCACATGTCTTGACTTTTTAATTTTTTTGTTTGTTTGTTTATGCTGCTAAATTTACCATCATGCTAAAACGGAGTACAGTGATAAGGCACAAAGGATGCTCAGAGGAGGGTCTGAAAAAATTTTCCATCGGCCGAGGAAGGTGCCAGGCTGCCCCCTGGTGTGGAGGGGGAGAATTACACCTTAGGGTTCCAGGTCTGTCTGAGTCAGGCAACTTGTGATCCTTCTAACCCCAGGCCAGGGGACCTTATTTTGCACCTAGGCAGTGCAGTCAGATGGTGGGCTCGGCTTGGATGTGCTATTTCCAGGAGTCCTGTGTTCCTTTATTTGATAGTGTTCAGCTCTGCAAGGACTTGAATTGAGAGTGACCTAAAAATCAATTAGTTTGCCTGGCAGGGTGAGGCCATACAAAAGCCCTTTTCTAATTGTGTTTCTCAATCTTTGACAGTCTGTTTCAGCAGAGAGTTGTGAAGAGGGCATGGGACTCAGAATTAGAGATCCTGAGTTCAAATCCTGACCCTGGTGCTTCTTTAGCTGTGTGACCTCAGGCACAATTCCAATGCCTCTGAGCCTCAGTTTCCCCATCTGTAGAATGATAACAGTCTAACACCCACTTCAGTATTGTCATGATACTCAGATAAGAATGTATCTTTGAAACCTTTTTGGAAGATAATTTTTTTGATGATGTAGGTAGATTAAGATCAATACCTGAAATTCGCTGAGTGTGGAGGTCAGTGCCTCTCCCACCTTCTGTGGTGAAGAAATCAGCCTTTTTCTTCCTGATTCTTAACAGTCAATACTTTTTAAAATACAATAAAAATGATTCACTAGAAAAATGAAATGGGAAAAAAAACTAAAAAAAAAAATACAGGGCTCACTTTGAAAAGTTAGATGCAGCAGACATAAAATGACCCTGTCAAATAACTATGCCAGTGTCTAAATGCTCTCTACTGATTTCTATACTGATCTGAAGGGGCTGGCACCTGCCTTCACCTCTATTCCACCTGCAATAGCCCTGCCTTAAAGGCCAGGGTGGTGTGAAATTGATTTTTATCTCTATAGCTCTCTGTATTTAGAAAGCACCTAAAAGAAACTTCAAATGAATGAATGAGAGGTCTTGCTTCTCCTAGAATAAGCACAGAACTCCCATCATTATCATCTCGTGATAATAGAACATTGCTTTGTAAGAGGCTGTTCTCTTAATTTTGCATCCTTGATGCCCACACTGAACGTCGGCCCTTCTGTTCTGGCTCCTCCCATTTGGTCTTGTGATTGGTGCCTGCATGTCTGTCTCCTTCCTGCCTCACCGGGAGCCCCTTCATGCCTGGACTCCTGCTCACTGCTCTAGGAGCTGCTCAGTAAATGCCTGTTGCACAAACGAGCCCATGGCCCTTGGAGGGTGCTGCTTGCTGGGGATGCTAAATCCTGGCTTTTGGAACAGGGTTTCTGCCCTGATTTACTGACCAAGAACCCAGATTCTTAAGCTTGTTTGAGAAACAAACTGCTTTCATGACATAATAGTTTAGACAGTAGATGGATATTTCTCACACCTGCCTGATCCACAGAATCATTGTGTTGCTTGTTGTTTTTACAGATTCTTGGTCCTTCCCCAGATTCACTGAATCAGAATTTCTAAGGGAGGGTCCTAGGGGTTTGATTTTTAACAGACAACTCCAGATGACTCTTATGGAAATTGGGGGAAGAGGGAAATAACATAAAATTATTTGCTACCTTGGGAGAACTGCTTAAGCTCCATGGTGCTCAGTTTCCTCATCTGTAAAATGGGGATGTTACTGGAGCTATTGTGAAGAGTCAATGAAACAATGTATATTAAATGCTCAGCAGAATGCCTGGGATGTGTGTATGTGTGTGTGTGTGTGTGTGTGTGTGTGAGGGTACTTCAAAAATTTCATGGAAAAATACAATTAAAAGATAATGTGTATTGTTCCATGAACTTTTTGAAGACCCTTCGTATATATATGTTTAAAACTTGTTTAAGGGCCGGCCCGGTGGCGCACTGCTACAGTGCGCCGCTTGAGAGCGCGGCGGCGCTCCCGCCGAGGGTTCGGATCCCACATACAGACCGGTTCCCGCTCACTGGCTGAGCGAGGTGCGGGCGCGACACCGAGGGTTGCGATCCCGTTGCTGGTCCCGGTCCAGTACGGGCGCGACACTGAGGGTTGCGATCCGTTCCCAGACACGAAAAAAAAACAAAAAACAAAAAAAAACTTGTTTAAGGCCAATCCCTGCCACCCAGAGAGGCCTGAGAGCTGCTGGGCCCACAGGCCCCTAGCCAGCCATGCTGAAACAGGCAAGCTCCATGTCATGGGACCCCCAGCCCAGGCCAGTCCCCACCACCCAGAATTGGCAGTACCTGTGGGATCCAGGCCAGACACTAGGGTAGAATGAGTGGACTGTGAAACCCCCTGCCACAATGACTAAACACCAAAGGAAAGATATCAGAAATATGGAAAATCAAGAAAGTATGATACCACCAAAGGAAAATAATAACTCTCAAGCTCTAGATCCTATAGATCAGGAAGTCCTTGAAAGGATGGACAAGGAATTTTGAGTAACAATTCTAAGGAAATTAAATGAGATACAGGAAACTCAATCAGACAGAACAATGAGAAATGTATACAAATGAGAAAAAGTATACAGGACCTGAAAGAAGAAATGTACAAAGAAATCAATGCCCTGAAAAAGAATGTAGCAGAGCTTGTGGACCTGAAGGATTCATTCAATGAAATGAAAAACACAACAGCGAGTTTAACCAGAAGGCTAGAACCAGCAGAAGAGAGAATTTCTGACCTTGAAGATGGGCTGTTTGAAGTAACACAGGTGGACAAAAAAAGAAAAGAAAGGAAAAAAGAATTTTAAAAATTGAAGAAAAACTAAGAGAGATAACAGACAACCTTAAGTGCTCAAATATCTGAATCATGGGTGTTCCACAAGGGGAGGAAAAAGGAAATGACATTGAAAACATATTCAAGAAAATAATAGCAGAAAACTTTCCAGGTATAGGAAAAGACACAGATCTTAAGATTCAGGAGGCTCAAAGATCCCCAAACATATTAAACCCAAAAAGATCCTCTCCAAGACATGTTATAGTCAAATTGGCAAAACCCAAAGACAAAGAGAGAATCTTAAAAGCTACAAGAGAAAAGCGTCAAGTTACCTATAATGGAGCCCCAATCAGACTAACATCAGACTTTTCATCCAGAAACCCTTTAACCCAGAAAAGAATGGGATGATATATTCAAAGTACTAAAAGATAAAAATTGTCAGCCAAGAATACTTTACCCAGCAAGGCTATCCCTTCGAAATGAAGGACAAATAGTATATTTCTCAGACAAACAAAAACTCTGGGAGTTCACTATCACATGACCAGCCTTACAAGAAATTCTCAAGAGAGTGCTGGGTTTGGTACCTGAAAAACAACCATCATTGCCATGAATACTCAAGAAAGAACAAAACCCACTAGTACAATAAAAATGCTAACAATAAAGAGAAAAAATAGTTTATCTACCACCCCAAGAAACCAACAAACACAGAAGACAAACAGAAAATCAGAGAGAAAGGAACAAAGGATACCTAAGACATTCAAACAAAAATCAATAAAATGCTAGGAGTAATTTGACACCTTTCAATAATAACTCTAAATGTAAAAGGATTAAATTCCCCACTCAAAAGACATAGACTGACTGACTGGATTAAAAAGATGGACACAGCAATATGCTGCCTTCAAGAGACTCACCTCACCTATAAAGACACACATAAACTAAGAGTGAAAGGATGGAAAAAGGTATACCATACAAATAGAAATGAAAACAAGCTGGAGTAGCTATTCTTATATCAGATAAAATAGGCTTTAAACCAAAAACCATAAAAAGAGATAAAGAAGGCCACTATATAATGGTGAAAGGATCTATCCATCAAGAAGACATAACAATCATAAATATATATGCAACCAACATCAGAACAGCCAGATTTATAAAGCAAACACTATTAGACTTAAATAATGAGATAGACACTAATACCATGATAACAGGGGACCTGAATACTCCACTGTCAATGTTGGACAGATCATCTAGGCAAAAAATCAATAGAGAAGCACAAGATCTTAACAACACTCTAGAGCAATTGGACTTGTCAGATATCTACAGAGCATTCCATCCAACAACCTCAGAATATTCTTTCTTCTCATCAGCACATGGAACATTCTACAGGACAGACCACATGTTAGGTCACAAATCAAGTCTCAACAAATTCAAAAAAATTGGAATTATTCCATGTATTTTTTCAGACCACAATGGATTAAAATTAGAAATCAATAATATGAAACTCTGGAAACTATACAAACACATGGAATGACTTCATGACTTATGGGTCCAAGAAGAAATTAAACAGGAAATCAAAAAATTTCTTGAAAATAATGACACATAATACCAAAACCTGTGAGATACTGCAAAAGCAGTACTAAGGGGGAAATTTATCACATTAAAAGCTTACTTCAGAAGAATGGAAAGATGGCAAGTAAACAACCCAACACTTCACCTTAAAGAACTAGAAAAACAAGAACAATCCAAACCCAGAGTTAGTAGATGGAAAGAAATAAGATCAGAGCAGAACTAAATGAAATAGAAACCC
>NW_007732315.1:0-19256 GCF_000696425.1 Galeopterus variegatus | reverse complement strand
GACTACTATAAACAACTATATGCCAACAAATTTGAAAATCTGGAGGAAATGGATAAATTTCTGGACACACATAAACTACCAAAACTGATCCAAGAATATGTAGAAAATCTGAGCAGACCAATAACAATAAAAGATATTGAAGCTGTTATCAAAAGGCTCCCAACAAAGAAAAGCCCAGGACCAAATGTGTTCACTGCAGAATTTTACCAAACATTCAAAGAGGAATTGATACCAGTTCTCTAAAAACTATTCCAAAAGATTGAAACAGAGGCCATTCTTCCAAACTCATTCTATGAGGCAAACATCACCCTAATACCAAAACCAGACAAAGATACAACAAAAAAAAACTACAGGCCAATATCCTTGATGAATATAGACACAAAAATCTCATTAAAATACTAGCTAACAAATACAGCAACACATACACAAAATTATGCACCATGATCAAGTGGGATTCATCCCAGGGATGCAAGGTTGGTTCGACATATGCAGATCAAAGAATGTGATGCACCACATCAATAATACCAAAGGCAAAAACCATATGATCATCTCTGTAGACACTGAAAAAGCATTTGACAAAATTCAACATTCATTCATGATAAAGATCCTCTACAAGTTAGGTATAGATGGAAAGTATCTCAACACAATTAAAGCCATATATGATAAGCTCACTGCCAATATCACCCTGAATAGGGAAGAGCTGAAAGCTTTTCCCTTAAGAATGGGACCTAGACATGGATGCCCACTCTCACCACTCCTATTCAACATAGTGTTAGAAGTACTAGCCAGAGCAATCAAAGAAGAGAAGGAAATAAAGGTCATCCAGATTGGAAAAGATGAAGTCAAACTGTCCCTCTTTGCAGATCCTATATATTGAACAGCTTTAAGCCTCTACAAAAAAACCTCTTAGAGTTGATAAATGATTTCAGCAAAGTTGCAGGATACAAAATCAACACACAAAAATCAATCAGTAGCATTTCTATACTCCAACAGCAAACATGTAGAAAAAAAATCAAGGAAGCTAGCCCATTTACAATAGCCACCAAAAAACCAAAACACTTAGGAATAAAGATAACCAAGGTTGTGAAATATCTCTACGATGAGAACTACAAACCACTGTTGACAGAAATTAAGGAGGACACAAAAAGATGGAAAGATATCCTATGCTCTTGGATAGGTAGAATTAACATTGTGAAAATGTCCATACTACCCAAAGTGATCTACAGATTTGATGCAATTCCTATCAAAATTCCAATGCCATTTTTCTCAGAAATGGAAAAAGCCATCCTGACATTTATATGGAATAGCAAAAGTCCACAAATAGCCAAAGAAATCCTGAGCCAAAAATAAAATAAAATAAAATAAAATAAAGCTGGAGGCATAACACTACCTGACTTTAAACTATACTGCAAAGCTATAATAACCAAAGCAGCATGGTGCTGGCATAAAAACAGACACACAGATCAATGGATTGGAATAGAGAATCCAGAAATCAACCCATACACCTACAGCCATCTGATCTTTGACAAAGGCACCACGCCTAAACACTGGGGAAGAGACTGCCTCTTCAGCAAATGGTGCTGGGAAAATTGGATATTCATATGTAGGAGAATGAACTAGACCCATACCTTTCACCACATACCAAAATCAACTCAAAGTGGATTAAAGAATTAAATATACATCCTGAAACAATAAAACTCCTTAAAGAAAACATAGGGGAAACACTCCAGAAAATAGGATTGGGTACAGACTTCATGAATATGACCCCAAAACCACAGGCAACCAAAAGAAAAATAAACAAATGGGATTATATCAAACTAAAAATCTTCTGCACAGCAAAAGAAACAATTAACAGAGTGAAAAGACACCCAACAGAGTGGGAGAAAATATCTGCAAAGTATATCTCTGACAAAGGATTAATATCCAGAATATACAAGGAACTCAAACAACTTTACAGCAAAACAACAACAACAACAACAACAACAACAACAACAACCAAACAAAAAAACCCAATTAAAAATGGGCAAAGGATCTGAATAGGCATTTTTCAAAGGAACATATATGTATGGCCAACAGACACATGAAAAACTGCTCGACATCACTCAGCATTCAGGAAATGCAAATCAAAACCACTTTGAGATACCATCTCACTTCAGTTATGATGGCTAATATCCAAAAGACAGAACGATAAATGCTGGTGAGGTTGCAGAGAAAAAGGAACTCTCATACATTGTTGGTGGGACTGCAAAATGGTGCAGCCTTTATGGAAAATGGTATGGAGTTTCCTCAAACAATTACAGAAAGATCTGCCATATGATCCAGCTATTCTACTGCTGGGTATATACTCAGAAGAATGGAAATCATCATGTTGAAGGGATACCTGTACTCCCATGTTTATTGCAGCACTATTTACAATAGCCAAGAGTTGAAACCAGCCCAAATGTTCATCATCAGATGAGTGGATACGGAAACTGTGGTACATCTACACAATGGAATTCTACTCTGCTATAAAAAAGAATGAAATACTACCATTTGCAACAACATGGGTGGGCTTAGAGAAAATTATATCAAGTGAAACAAGTTAGGCACAGAAGAGAAATACCACAAGTTCTCACTTATTTGTGGGAGCTAAAAATATATGAATAAATAAATATACAAACAAATAAACAGTGGGGGGGGCAGAGAAGATACAAACATCACATTTCCTTGAACTTGTTAAGACAAGTGAACAGATAGGATGTTGATGGGGGGGGGGAGAAGGAGGGGGGGAAAGAGGGACTGGTAAAGGGACACGAAAATCAACTACAGTGTATACTGATAAGTTAAAATAAAAAAATAAATAAAATAAAACTTGTTTAACGAGGTGGCTGACATTCAAAATGACCCATGTGTCTGTATTGTTGGCAAATGTCTGACTTTCATGAGATTTGTAACTAATCATCATATAGGTAATTCAAGCTTATAGAAAAAGTATAAGATACAGATGCACAGAAATAAGCAAATAGCTGCAATAACCCAGAGATGTAGTTGCTCACATTTTGAATTTCTTTCTAGTCTCTGCATTTTATATTCAGAAAATGGGAGTATACTATACCCGTTGTTTTGGCTGCTATATTGTTTCACTTGGCAATTGTCTTCGTCTGTTTTCTGTCATTGATAACAGAATACCTGAAGTTGGGTAATCTACAAAGAAAATAAATTTATTTCTTATAGATCTGAGACTGGGAAGTCCAAGGTTGAGGAGGCACATCTGGTGAGGGTCTTCTTCCTGGTGGAGACTCTCTGCAGAGGCAGCGCAGGGCATCACATGGCATGAGGGCTGAGCATGTCCACGTGCTTTCTTCCTCTCTGTGCAAAGCCACCAGTCTACTCCCATCATAACTCATTTATCCATTAACGCCTTAATCCATGCGTGTATTAATCCATTCATGACGACACAGCCCTCTTAAACACCTCTCAAAGGCCCCACCTTTTAAATACCATAGTCAGATTTCCCTCTGTTACAATGGGGATTAATTTTCAACATGAACTTTGGAGAGGACAAACATTCAAACCACAGCAGCAATAGATCATGATGTTCCTTGTGTGTCACTGCATAAGAGTTTGTTAGACATGGGTTCAAATCCCAGTTCATCCACTTAGTAGCTTGATGATCTTGGGCAAGTCGAATAACCTCAATTTTCTCCTCTGTAAAATGGGGGCAGGAATTGGACCCATATCACAGGTTGTTGTGAGGATTAAATAAGATTATTCATAAGAAGTGCTTATCACAGCATTTGGCTTAGAGAAAATCCCTGTTACCTGACAGCCACGATTATTCTGCAGCATCAATCCTGGGAAATTGGTGGAAAGAGCTGCTGATTTCCAGAGTATGCATTTGGAAACTACTGCTCGATCTCTGCCCAGTGCAGCTCCACACTCTGGGCCATTTTCTGAGTTTTTGCTTGCTCAGACTAGTCACACTCTTATCTCCAGAGGTGATTCTTGTTCCCTTTTTCCTTAAGGGGAGGGCTGGAACTCACAGCCGCAACCCCCATCTCTCTTCCTCACTCCCTCTGCTTCCTAAACCCGCTTCCCCCATTCCTAATGCATCACAGTTGGGACACTCCTAGATTCTAGATCCTAAGCAGATGCAGGATTCCAGTCTCTGGGTGACCCTGGAACCCTCCCCCAGAATCCAAGTCCTTCAACTGATAGGACACAAGTGTGTGAGGGTGTCTTCTGCACAGTCTGTCTTTTGCACAGATGTTATCTCATGTGATGCCTCAGCAGGCCTGTGAGGAAAGGCAACATACGCCCATTTTACAGATAAGAAAGTGGAGGCTCAGAGAGCTGAAGTGACTTGCCTAAGCCTCACAGTTCAGAAGCTTACTCCTCCCACAACACCTGGGAGGCTTTCTAAGATGAATGAGGCTTTTCCTCTGTCCTTGAGGGGTTGATGTCCAACTTTTGGAGTTCCAGTTCAATGGGAAGAAGCCATGAACTACTCATAGTGTAGTATCCTGGTAAAGAGAGGGAGCTTTGGGATTAAACCCTGGCTTCCCCACTTAAATAGCTCCATGAACCTGGGCAAGTGATTTACCCAGTTGAAGCCTCAGTTTTGCTGTTCACAGAATGGGTTCAGAATATCAGCCTTACAGCCAGCATTGTTGAATGGATTAAAAATGAATGATCATATTTAAAGCCCTTAACCTGCAGCGCCAGGCACACTGTAAGTGTTTAGTAAACAGTGGCTGCTGTGTGGCTGTTATTCCTGAAAATGCTTGATCCTAGTTGACAAAGATATTCTCAGCAGAGACCTCAGACCTGCTCTCACCATGGGCTTTTGACCCAGGTATCAAAGGAATCCCTCATGCAGAATGTTAAAAAGAATGAGGCAGATCTGTATGAACGAACATGAAAAGATCCTCAAGGCTTACTACTGAGTGGAAAAAGTAGGCTGCACAGAAATGAATGTGGCATGATACAGTTCATGTGAGAGAAAAGAAAGTTACACATAAAACCACACTGCAGAGTTTCAACAGGTTTGTACGTGTGTATAAAAATGCACAGATGCGCAGAAAAAGGTCTGGAAAGATGGGCCCCAAACTAATCTCAGTGGTTACCTCTGTTACCTCCAGGAAGAAGGGGACGTGCATCTGGAGGAGTGGTCAAAGGGAGCTTTGGCCTTATCTGAAATGTTCTTTTTTACAAGGAAAATATATGCATGTGTTTATGGAATAATTAAAGTAAATTAAAATAAAGTTATCCTTTCTACAACATTAGGACTTTTAAATCAGACCTGAGTTTGGAGCTTGATCTACACTTACTAGCTGTGTGACTGTGAGTGAATGACTTAATTTCTCTGTGCCTAATTTCTTTTTATTTAATTTTTTATTTATTTTACTTTTTATTTTGACATTTACTTGTACAAATTTGTGGAGCACAGTATGTTATTTCAATATATCCATATAGCGTACAATAATTCGATCAGGGTAGATAGCATAGTTTTGTAACTGTTGGGCTCCAGAGCTTTCAAAGGAACAATGTGATTTGGACCAAATTTGATGTTACTAGAGACAACCAAGATATATATAAGGTTTTGTATGTTATTTAGACTGATATTTTGTAAAAAATCTTCTGGAATTCAGCTGAGTACAGGTTACAGTAGGACCATCTACTTAGCCTGTAGTCCTGTGATCAAAAAGTGGCCCAGAACAATAATAACTCCTCCAAATAATTTCAGAGAGGAGGACATTCTAGAAACAAGCAATCACACAGACATACCAAGTACTGATATCTCTCCACAACCAGCTCTGAGTTATGGAGCAGTCAGGCAAAAGATAAAGACGGATCTTCTCTGACCTTTCCAACACCCTATTCAAGGCATGTGACAGTGTTTACACCAATGTTTATCAAACTTTCTTTTTAATATCTAATAACTTTTTAAAATCTTTTTAATTTTTGTACCTAATTTCTTCATCAGTAAGATGCAGATCTTGATAGTATCTTTCTCCTGGAAATATAAGAATATATTGAGATGATGCATGAGACCTTCAGCATGGGCCTGGAACATGCTTAGTAATGGTACTTTTCTTTTTATTGTTAACTGTGTTTCATTTACTCTTCCAAATCTGGAAAGGGCTCTTTAACCTTTTAAGGGATCCAATGTCTTCATTGTCAATCAATTATAATGTAAGAAAAACTGTGAAAAAAAACCTCTATAATAGAATATGTATAGATAAAGCCCCAAGGAAGAATTTATAAGGATTTGCTGGAGGAGGTGACATTTAAAGTGGGCTTTGGAGAAACAGTCAGATTCTCATGAGTTGATGGGTGATGTGTCAGTTAGAAGTATTTGTTGGCCATGCATCTGGGGTCAGTGGCAGATTGGTGGCTCTTCTGCTCTGGAATGGCCTCACTTATAGCTAACAGCCAGGTAATAATTGGCTGCCAGTGGAGCTAGGATGGCTTTGGCTGGGATGTCTGGGAAAACTTGACTCTTGCTCTATGTCGTCTCGTCTTTCAGCTGACTAGCTGGACACACTGTCATGGAGATGGCAGAGATCCAAGAGAGCAACTAGAAACCCACAGGCATCTTTCTATCGGCTGAGACAAGTCACGTGGACACCTGATTAGGAGGTGTGGACATAGACTCTGCCTCTTTGTGAATTAACTGCAAAGTCACATTGCGAAGGGTATGGGTGCAGGATTCCAGTCATCTTTACACTCTACCACGGGTGGCTGTGGAAAGGACTTCCAAGTAGGAGGAGCCTGAGCAAAGGCATGGAGAGGTGACATCCGAGGTGATGCGTTTAGGGAATTGCATGGAAATGAATAAGGCCAGGAAGGAGAACAGGAGTAGAGCTGAGCCCTGAATAATAGTCTAAGGAGTTGGAACTTCATTCTGCAGGACAGTTTCTTAAACTTATCAGTTTGATACCACCATCTCATTTTTTGCCATATCTGTGTATTTTCTTTAAACCAACTCAAGTTTTTAACATACATGTATTTAAAAATTAAATTTTATACAATGTAATTGCAGTGGAAAGCTTGTATCACTTGCTGTAAATGGAAGGAGAATGAGAGAATAAATACAGTGAAAACAAAAATATCATTAAATTGTGCTTCATGTTGTTACCTGCCCAAGGCTCGGAGTCTGTGTCCTGCTCTTTGTTATAAAGGGAGATTATTAGCAAGTGTTAGAGAGTTGTTAAAGACATAGTATCACTGAACTGAGACCATGTCCTTGATAGAGTCAGATGGCTGGAGAGAGATTTGGACAGGGAAGAACGTGCTTGCTGGGTAATATGATGTTATTTAATGCCACGCCTGGGTACCACATCAAGCTATCAGTGATACCCGCAGCTGGGAAACGCTGCTACTTGAGAATGGGTGTTTAAGCAGGGCAGTGCCAGGGTTCCACTGCTTCTGCCATTCAGCTTCTGGTTTTAGCCCAATTTTTCAATATTCTGTGGCACTGAATACATCCGCCCAAGTCCCCAATGGGAGACAAATACATTTTTAAAAATATGAGATAGATGTCACTGGTTTCCCAGTTGACATTGCTTTCTTTTCTTTTTTTTTTTTCTCTTGTTTTGTTTTTGTTTTTATTTTTTGGTGGCTGGCCAGTAAGGGGATCCAAACCCTTGACCTTGGTGTTATCAACACCGTACTCTAGCTAACTGACTGACTGACCAGGCTGTTTTTTTGGCTTTTTTTTTTTTTTTAAAGAAGTTGATACTGCATTGTTATTATTTTTTAAAAAAGACATCAGATCTTTATTTCTTTTGCAATATTTGAAATGCAGTGAGGCACATATAGGTATAGAATAATAAACAGTAAAATCTTATTTATTCAGAAGAAAAGGCTGAGGAAAACCACTTACCTAAAAGCCCAATTTATAGATCTTGTTAATGAAGTAAGCTTGTATTACTTTCAAGTAATTTCTGTAAGTTGGATGGATTTAAATTAAATCCTATTAACCTCAAAATAAGTATTTAAATAATGAGTTAGGAAAACAGTGTTTTATCCAACGAAACATGCATTCTTTTGCAGTATAACTTTAATGTGTATTTTTAAAAACTGTAATGATACATTTGGCTTTTTTTTTTTTGTCTTTTGTCTTTTTCCGTGTCCGGCAACGGATCGCAACCCTCAGTGTTGCCCCCGTACCGGACCGGGGACCGGCAATGGGATCGCAACCCTCGGTGTTGCTCCCGCTCCTCGCTCAGCCAGTGAGCGGGAACCGGTCTGTATGTGGGATCCGAACCCTCGGGCGGGAGTGCCGCCACGCTTCCCAAGCGGCGCACTATCCAGTGCGCCACCGGGCCGGCCCCACATTTGGCTTTTAAAGAATGTTTATTATTTATTTTAAAACAGATTAATTTTGGGAGTTATTGATAATATTTTTTCCTTTGATGTCAAGAAATATCCATTTTTAATTAATTAATTAATTATTGGAGCATAGTTGATTTTACATGTCTGTGGGGTACAGCATTGAATATGGTGATGCTTTCTTTTTTCTTTTTTTCTTTTTAATTGTACATATTTGTAGGATACGGTGTGTTGTCTCAATACATGCATATATTGCACAGTGATTCACTAAGTGTAGATAGCATATCCATCACCTAAACATTTATCTTTTCTTTGTGGTGCTTACATTCAAGATCCTCTTTTTTAGGTATTTAGAAATATACAATACAATAATATTAGCTATCATCAGCCTAGAACACCAGAACCTATTCTTCCTGTCCATAGTTTTGTACTCCCAAATGGATTAATTTTGGTTTTTAAAAAATACTTTTTCTGATACTGTTTGTCAGTGGCTTTGGGGTGAAACTCCCCACCTAATTGTTGAAGATGCTTGTGAGTTCATATAAACACAAAACAAGCACTATTGCTATGGTATTCTCAGTGTACGATTCTTTCCTCACTGCAATCTTAGGAAGTAGGTACAATTTAACCCTCATTTTCCAGGTAAGGAACCTGAGCTTTAGAGCCGTTTTGAAACTCGCCTGAGGTCGTCTGGCTGCTGAGTAAATGCAGCAGGGATCAGAGCCCAGGCAGCCTGACTCAGTGCCCGGTGCTCCTGGTCTGTACCTGACACCACCTGTTATTCCAACATAGTGGCATGAAAAAGAAAAGAAAAATGAAGGGTTAAACTGCTGAGTCCTCTTTCTCTGTTCTTAGCTTGTGTTTTTCTATTTTTTTCAATTACTGAGTCCTCAATTTAAACCAGTGCAAAGAAAACAAGCTTTCTAGGCATACGTACTGCTATTAAAAATGCCATTATCTCAGAGTCTGAAACCTCTTTGGCTTTTAATTGCATGAGCTTCTTTTCTACATGATGATGAAAGTTATAATCCCGAGAGGATCTTCTTCGTCCTCAAATTTATTAGAATATATATAAAGGTTGATAACTGTCAGATATAGGTTTCATATCTAAATCCTTTTCAGAAATTCAGAATTGGCCTTGATGCTCTGTACTGAAAATATCAGAAAGAAGATAAACTCTTGGTTCGTCATATTCTTTATTGAATCCCCAGAGCCTAGCACAGTGTCTGGCATACCGTGGGCACTTAGTAATTATTTGTTGAGTGAATGAGTGAACCAAAGTTTAGGTATGTGCAAAGTGTGGGCAGGGTATGTAAACTAAGTCTTAAATTAAATTTTTTCCCCTAAATCCTGCAAAAGCAAAGCAATATGTGCTTATTATAAAAATTAAGACAATATATGTGTATAGTAAAAAGTAAACACCCCTCTTCACCCCATGCCCATGTTTACTGTAACAGTTTGCTGTATTTTGCCATATGTTTTTCTAAACATATATTATTATTATTATTATTATTTTGTCTTTTTTGTGAACGGCTGCACCGTGCTCAGCCAGTGAGCGCACCAGGGCCATCCCTATATAGGATCCGAACCCGCGGCAGGAGCGCTACTGCGCTCCCAGCGCCGCACTCTCCCGAGTGCGCCACGGGGTCGGCCCTAAACATATTATTAACACACATATAGTTTTTAAAAATATAAATGCAATCATATTGTACAGTGTCTTTTGTAATTTGCTTTTCCCCTGGAGATGAAAAGCTTGGAGATTTTCCCAAATAAATGTGTATTCATCTATCTCATTTAAAAAAAGTTTATATAGTATTCATTTTGTAGATGTGCTGTAACTTATTAATATGTAGCATTTCTGTTCATGTACCTTTTTAAAAATTGTTTTTAAGTTTTTAAAATCACAAACTGGGGCCAGCCCGGTGGCGCACTGGATAGTGCGCCGCTTGGGAAGTGCAGCAGCACTCCCGCCCAAGGGTTCAGATCCCACATACAGACCGGTTCCCGCTCACTGGCTGAGCGAGGGGCGGGAGCAACACCTAGGGTTGCGATCCCGTTGCCGGTCGCCGGTCCAGTACGGGGGCAACACTGAGGGTTGCGATCCGTTGCCGGACACGGAAAAAGACAAAAGACAAAAAAAAAAAATCACAAACTGTGCTGCAATAGCTGGGTAGCCTTTTACCTTGTGTACACACGTGTAAGGATTTCTATAGGGTGGATTTCCAGAAGCGAGATTCCTGGAATCAAAGTGCGTGAATATTCAAATTTTGTTTGGGACTACCAAAGCAAATTGCCCTCCAGTGGCTTTCTCAGTGTTCTCCCATACTCTCAGTGACATTGGACAGCACCAGTGTTAAAATATGTTGCCAAGTATATCCAAACCTAGCCTTTAACAATATTATAACATTTTTCTATTAATAAGCAGGTAATACATATACATTGTGTTTTCTAATATTGCTGTGGAGAAGCAAACGAAAAAATAGGTCACCCATGATCTCGCCGTCAGAAATAACCACTGCTAACATTTTCTTATATACCCTGTCAAATTTTTTCTATGCATCTATACACACACACATTTTTATAAAACTATCTACCGCATTATTTTTCATAGTAAACTATCTTACAAATACATTGTAATTTATTTATATTATCCTCTATTGCCAAAAAGTTGGATTGTTTCCAGTCTTTCATGGCTATTATCAACTTGGACCAAAACCTTCATGAATATTCTTAGTTGTTTCTTTAAGATATACAAGCAGCATTGTTTGTTAGAAATGTAATGAGAGTGAAAGATGTGAGCCACATGTGATTTTAAATTTTCTAGTAGCCATGTTAAAAAAGAAACAGATGAAATTAATTTTAATAATTTATTTTATTTTAGCCAATATATCCAAAATATTATCACTTAAATGTGTAACCAGTATTAAAATGTTATGTTACATTCTTTTTTTCCTAAGTCTTTGAAATCTGGTGTGTATTTTACACCTACAACACATCTCAAGTTAGTATTATTCTACCAAAACAATAAAATTGTTTAACAGAAAAACATTTTACACTGCTTCAGTTTTTCAATTTCCATTAAATTAAGTAAAATGAAATAAAATGAGAAAGTCTGTTTCTTAGTTGAACTGAACCATACTCTAAGTGCTCAATTAGCCACACGAGACTGGCGGGCTACCATTTTGGACATTCGACCAAGAGATTAAATCAATTTCACTCTCACTGGTAATGTGTGAAGCCAAAGCAGAGTTGGTGATGTACCTGGATATAGGGTTTGAGAATCCACTGGCAAATCCAAGATTAAAGGCAACTAGAGAGGAGATTAAATGTCCATATCACAAAGAAATCATTAAGTTTTGCAAAGATGAAAATGCTAATTACCCTGCTCTGATCATCATACATGTATTGAAATATAACTGTGTACCTCACAAATATGTATAATCAATATATTTCTATTAAAAAAAGAAAAAGTAACTGGTGTTGGAGGGACTTGAGCCACAAGATTTAGGAAAAGCAGGCACATGTTCTCCAAAAGTGTCGCTTGTCCACATGAAGTGTTTAAGGCAGTAGGTTGAATGAAGATTAAGACTCTGATGAACAGACATAAGAGGAAGAAGTGGGCCGTACTTGTTTCAAATAGTAGCAGTTAGATGATTTAGCATATAAAGAATTTTGCCTAGGGGCTGGCTTCTTTTTAAAGTGCTTAATTTCCTACCAGCCATGGCCCTGGCCCTGCCCTGTCCCTTGACTTGCTTCCCATAATGGGGAAATCTAGTCATGCATCTGGAGCTAGCATGAGTGCAGCATCCTTCCAGAAAGAGAGTCACATTGCGGTGGTTTCTGATTCATTCTTGCTTGGTGTCTTTTAAAGGTCCATGTTATTGTTTGAATTATGTTCCTCCAAAATTCATATGTTAAAGTCCTAACCCCATTCCAAATGTGACCTTATTTGGAAATAGGGTCACTACAGATATAATTAGCTAATATGAGGTCATATGGGAGTAAGGTGGCCTCTTAATCTAATATAACTGGTGTCATATATATAAAGGGGGAAATTTGAACACACATGCACTCAGGGAGAATGCTATGTGAAGAGTCGAGTTCTGGTGCCACAAGCCAAGGAACTACCAGAAGCTTGGAGAGAGATCTGGAGCAGATCCTTCTCTAGGGTCTACAGAGAGAGCATGTCCCTGCTGACACCTTAGTCTCAGACTTCTAGCTTCCAGAACTGTGAGACAATAAATTTTTGCTGTTCCAACCACCCAATTTGTGGTGTTTTGTTACATTAGCCCTTGCAAACTGATATAGCCCAGAACTCATCCTTTTGGGTAGACCTCCATCCCCCATAAAGGTACAAGTTTCTGAGTTCTGCATCTGATAAATAATGTAAAATTCATTGTGCTTTATTTATAAAACTTTCAAGGAAGCTACATAAATGAATTTTCTTTAAAATACATAGATGGAATTGGTCATCTTTTTACCATAGTGAGATCTTTGAGCATTAACCTATATAACTCAATGAACCTTTAAAAAAATTTTTTAGCAAGACTTTTGAGGACATTTAGCAACATAATCAAAAATTTTAAATGGTTTTTAAGTTAAAATTAATTTTACTCATCTTACTAATCAATTGGAAGTTGCCATTCTTGATAAGCCTGTGTCCCATTGCTATGGCAGAACAGTATTCACGTGTTCAGCTAATGTACTTGAACATTTTTCATTTGGAATCCCAATTTAGAGTTTTAGAATAGAAAATATCAAAAAGAATATTTTTTCCCCTCTAATTTGTTTCTGAATGAGTAGGGTCTGACCTATTGGTTCTTCAGCACAGAACTCTCAGCTGAGATATCTGTAGAACTCTCATGTCTGTCTTTATTTTCCTACTTGTTTTTAACTGTTTTCTTTACATAGGTGCAGAAAACCACACAAAAGAAATATACTTTGACAGGTCCCCATCATTGAGCACTTCCTCACTTTCTGGCACAACATAATTTTCCACACTCTTGCTTTCCTGCTCCAACCCTGGAATTAGCCATTTTTCTAGGGAGAGCTAGTTCCTCTGAGTGGAAAATGGTATTTAGGAGCCAACATCTGGGTCCCCAGTGTGCTTATTGATATTGGGGTGTTATCATTTCCAGCCCCCTGAGTGGGATGCCTAGGTAATATATTTATGTATGTGCAATGCACATATGTATACATTCATATGCACATTTACAGTGACATTTGTTTTTATATCTCTGTGTATTGGTAATGAATACCCCTAATCCTAATCCAACACCAGAGGATTTATTCTAGTTTTTTCTCTTTTTCCATTTATATGGCTCTTCTTGGTGATAAAATAATCTCAGTATATTTCTTTACTTGCTCCATCTTCTGCATTTAGCTGATCTCCTAACTGCACAGGGCCACTGCCTTGCTTGGATGCTCTGCTCATGGGTCCTGACCCCTGCTGGGCTGCCTTTTCACCCTAGCTCTGCTGCCTGCCTTGCAAAGATCTCATTTATTTCTTTTTTGTAACAAGTTTTCTTACTCATCATCTGGGTATCTTAATGAATACACTTTTCCTTTTATTTGTAATCCTTTCCTGAGTTCTGATACTTCATTTTTGTGATTTTCTGATTCTGATTTGTTTTTTCAGATCTCGTATCATCTTCTTAATGTCTTTTGCAGAGTTTTGCAATAGTAGTTTACGGTTTTGTTCTGCTTTGCAAATGTACTTTTCTAGTGTGCTTTCATTGTCTGTAGGAATATTATTCTGCTCTTTTTTCTCATTATAAGTTTGAATGGGATTTGATCCTTTGTATTAGTTATTTATTGCTGTTTTAACAAATCGCCCTGAAACTCAGCATCCTAAAACAACAAATATTTCTTATCTGACAGTTTAGGTGGGTTAAAATTTTAGGAGCAGTTTATCTGGGAGGCAGTAGATCAGAGTCAGTAGGAGATGGGACAGTGGAAGCAAGAAGTTAGTTATATGGGGAGGTGCCAGGAGCCAAGGAATGCATGCAGCTTCTAAAAGCTAAAAAAGCAAGAAAACATTCTCCCCTAGAGCCTCCAGAACAAACCAGCCCTGCTGACATCGCGATTTTAGCTCAGGGAGACTGACTTTGGACTTTTGATCTCCAGAACTGCCAGATAAAAAATTTGAGTTTTAAGCCACCAAGTTTGTGATCATTTGTTCCAGCAGCCATAGGAGACCAACACACCAGGGATGTGAAGACTCCCTCAAGGACAGTGGACTAGATGTCCTTTAATTTCGCTGTGAGTCAGGATGCTTTAGCTACAGAAACCCAACTCGCTCCAGCTTAAGCAAAAAACAAACAAACAAACAAAACCCCAATACTACTGAAGAGGAACTTATTGGCTGATGATATCACTGCAGAGTCCAGGGGTATCTGGTCTCCGTGCTCAATTCAGGGCCTCAGATGGCAGGTGTGGTCATGCCTGGGTCATGTGTCCGTCCTGCAGCCAGGGAGTGACCAGCCTCATGTGAGCCATATGGACTGAAAGCCAAAGAACTTTCTTTTCCCCAAAAGAAAGTTAAAATGTTCTTTTCAGGAAAAGAGGGAATGGAGACCAGGTAGGCAGAAGCAACATAAGCCCACTATAGTCCTCTCTGGCTCTGAATTTTGTGATGCTAGAATCCCAAGACGGTGTTCTTGATGAATGATGGTTGACTGTACTTGGAAATGCTACAGGCATCTACATACCTAAGGATTTAAATTTTGTTTCATTTAATTATCTTCATTAAGTGTATTTTAAATTACAAAGATGATAATATACTCTGGGTAACTATTGAAACAATGCAAAACATTTTTTTTCTCCCCTCCTCTATAGAGTCTCCCTGTCCCAAGTTAGAAGTCTGGGGTTTATTTGTCCCTATTTTTCTCTCTGCTTGGGGACACATGTATTGCCTTTCTTTTGTGAATGTTGTTAGTGTTTATAAAACTATCAATAAAAAACCATCCTGTTTCATGTCATGGTTCTTCCCCCAGAAGCACCGATTTAGGTCCACCTTATTCTAAAAGTATTTGTTAATATGTGAGTACTTGCAATAGGACAAACAGTAGAAAAAGGTTTAAAAATATTTCTCCCCCCTCCATTCCCCACCCACCCACTTGCCTTCCCTAGAGGACTGGGAATTCTTTCAGAAAGAGTCTTTGCATTTGCAAAGGTATACACATGGAAACATTTCCCCCGTGAATGGGAGAGCATTTATTTTTATTTATCAGCATGTATCGTGGAGACTGTTCTGTATCAGCACACAGCGTACTTCATCATTTTATTTATAGCTGCATAGGGTTCCTTTGTGTGGCTGTTGTGCCATTTATGTAATGAGTTTTCTACTGATGGAGCGTCGGGGTGTTTGCAATCTTTTGCCACTGCAAACAGAACTGTAACAAAATAACCTTGTACACAGTCATTTTGCATAGGATGGGTGTCTGCAGGATGAGTTCCTAGAAGTGAATCGTTGGGTCAAAGACTACGTGTAATTGAAATGTACATGGATACAGCCAAAAAGCCCTCCACTAAAGTGGTCCCAATGCATGTCCCCCCCAAAAAATGTTGGGGCCCGCCTGATTGCCGATCTTCACCAGGATGGTGCACCTCTCTTTTAGTGTGGAGATGGGTGGAAAACTGAATCTCAATGTAGTCGAACCAGTCTTTGAAATACAAAGTTGGATGGGGTTTGGGTGGGAGGGTAGGTCGTAGGGATTCTTGCTCTCACCTTTTGACAGTGTCTCTGAGATGTGTCCCATGTCCTTGTCTGTGTCTCCTCAGAGCAAGCTGGTGAAATACTTCAGCCGGCAGCTGTCCTGCAAAAAGAAGGTGGCCCTGCAGGAACGCAACGCAGAGCTGGATGGCTTCCCCCAGGTCCGGCACTGGTTCCGGATTGTCGACGTGCGCAAGGAAGTCCTGGAGGTGACCTGAGGCACCTTGTTACCCCTGCCCCTTACCTGCCAGTGGTCACCCCCTCTGCTGCTCCTTGGGCAGCAGGTTTTTGGCTGTGCCCAGCAGAGTCCCTGGCACATAGTAGGCCCTCCATAAATCTGTATTGGATGAAGGCATGCAGGATCTCTGATGCTGTCCAAATGACATCATTAGAGTGTGGTTCTGGAGTCAGTTAGACCTCTTTCAGCTCTGCCACTTATAAATGGAGTCACTTTGATCAAATCACTTTACCTGTTAGAACAGCACTGTCCAATGGAAATTTCTGCTATGATGGAAGTATTTTATATCTGTGCTTTCTGATGTGATAGCCACCAGCCACTTGTGGCTACTGGGCACCTGAATTGTTGTTAGTGTGTGTAACTGAGGAACTGAATTGTTATTTGTATTTCATGTTAATTAATGTGGCTGGTGGCTGCCGTATTGTAGAGCATAGCCTTAGAGCCTTAGTCTTCTCATCTGTTAAATGGGGATAATGATTGCCCCCTCTTCTTGAGTAGCTGGCATAAGATGAGGTGATTCTTATAAAATGTTCAGGTGATTCTTATAGTCTGGCACCAAATAGCACTCAGTAAATGTTAGCATATAGTTGTTGTTATTGCTGCTGCTGTTGAAAATTTTGAAAGTTACAGGTTTTCCAATAGCAAAACTAAGCTGGAGCCCTGATGTCTTGTGTCCACATCCTTAAGGTCACATGGATAGTGAGATTTCCCTACCCTCTGAGATCCCAGGAACCCACTGTTTCCTGTGATGGGGCTGAGCTATTCCTAATAAAACCAGCTCATATGACTGAATCTTTGATGCCAGGCATTGTACTAAGGGCTTTGCAGGAAGGACCTCAACTGTTGAGACTGTTCAGACTTCTCACAACACCATTTTGGGTAGGTATGCCTGTTACCCCCATTATACAGAGTGAGAAATCGAGGCTCAGGGATGAAGTGTCTGGTCCAGCTAGTGGTGGGTGGGGCTAGCAGGAGAAGCCAGGTTAGATGGACTCTGGAGCGTCAGGTGGGAGGCACTCTGCTTTCTCCTCACTTTCTTGTTGCTGGGGCCTCCCCGAGCTGGGCAGAAGAGGGTGTGCCCCCACCCCAATGCCTTGGGTCCAAGAGCCCTTTCTCTAGGTACTCTCGCTTCCTGCTTGAAGAGCCTCTCTCTTTTTTAGATCTTGTCCCCAAGGACAAGAATCTCACCTGATCCCACCGGATCTAACAATCCTGAGCTAATGCAGCACCCCCACATTCCTCCATCCCCCCATCCCCACCCCATCTCACATATGCACACAAGATGGCGCACTATTCTGTATGCCCTTATTTCATTCCCAGCATGGCCAGGGGGCCAAGACAGGGTTTCTTGTGTATACCTTTAGGATGAAAGGTCCTGTATACATACAGACAGTATATTTGCATGGCCTGGCACACTTTTCAGAGGCTTTTGGGATCATTTATTTATTAAGCACCACCTATGGAGCAGGTGAGGCAGAAACAAGTCTTCTAGACCAGGGGTTGAAAACTGGTGGCCCTCAAGGTGTATCTGATAAGCAGACATTTTTTCTTTGGCTGATACAATACTCAAAAATGTATTTTGAGCCAATATTTAAAAAACTGAAAGAGTTTGCCTAAAAATCTCAGATCTCTGGCTTTTCGTTTTTCACTTGAAAAATTAGAATTGCTGACCACACTGTACTGAATTCCTGTCTGGCAGCAATGAAATGGATCTGCTGTCTCTTTGGGTTCCTCATGTGCCCGTGCCCTTTGGTTCACCACTTTGCTCATTTATATTTACTTGGCCTGCAGGAACCTGAGTTTTGGCTCTTACCTTGACCTATGAGAATCTTGAGTTCAAGGTCACCAGCCAGGGAGTGGGGGTGGAGCTGGGGTTCCAGTTCTCTGTCTGCAGTTTGTGTTTGTGTCCACCAGAGGTCCCCTTTCTGTTATGGAAATGGCAGTATGGAAAAAGCACCCAAGTGAGACTACCTGGGTTCAAACCCTGGCTCCACTGCTTACTTGCTGTGTGACTTTAGGCAAGTGGTCTAATGTCTCTGAGTTTTATTGTCCTAGTCTGTAAATGGTGACGATAAAAGTACCCACTTTATGTGATCTTTGTGACATTAAAAGGAAATCCATGAAAAGCACTTAAAACAATACTCCATCCATTCCAGCTGTTATTATTACTGCACTTATTACCAAACAGAAGTGCATGTGCTCTTTTGGCCCAGGATTATTAAGTCTTTCTCCGTTTTTGATGTCATAAAAATGTTACTCTTATGGTTGTGTTATGATCCTAAATTTCGGCATAAATTCTCTATATATATTCAATATATGCGAGGGGCCTTCAAAAAGTTCATAGGAAGATTTGTATTATCTTTTAATTCTGTTTTTCTTATGGGTATGTGAACTTATGGGTATATATATGTTGAATATATAGTTACCATACATATATATTTATAAATCAGATTAAAATGCACAAGTGAATCCTGCGGCAAACAGGAGAATCCTTTCATGCTGTGAATCGTCCCCTCAAAACACGATTCATTCTGTACATTCAGATCTCAGTTCATCACCTTTCTTAAAGTGGGGCTGACCTGCAGTGTCCCTATTTGAGAAAGCCTCTAAGTGACTCAATTATTGTTCCCTCTCTGTCCCCTGCCCCAGTGAGTTGAAAGGCACTTATTGGCAAGGCACTGATTGGGCTTTGGCTTTTGCCCTGCAGCTCACTTTTTTGGATAGATTTTTGTGCTGCTACTGTTTTCCCCTTTCTGGCGGTTGGTTTGGTGTAGCTGTGTGTCGTTGTAATACACAGATATGGCCACAAGAGGGCAGAATTATCCCACAATATTGCCCTGGAATTGCCATTCATATATATTTAAAACCCGTATTTAAATAATAATATATGTAAAAACGTTGGATATCATCAAGTGCTATGAAAGAAGGCTCTTATATACATATATAGATATATAAATATGGAAGTTTGACAAATTTCGAGGTGTATTC
>NW_007732314.1:134454-135955 GCF_000696425.1 Galeopterus variegatus | reverse complement strand
ATAGTACTCTGGCAGCACAGCGCACACTTCTCAGGCTCGCTCTGTCCTCTGGCACGCCCGCACCAGACCCATCACCATCTTGCTCCCACCCTCATATGGCTTTTTAAAAAAACCACTCTAGAAGTATCACATGCATCCAGCCCAGGATGAGCCCAGCCCTTGCCCACTTCCCCACCACCACTCCCAGCACTGTTGCTATCCCACCACTCTATTCTCCCAAGCTGCACACCCGTGAGGATCAGGAAGCATCAGGAAGGCTCAAAAGGGTGGGTGGAGGGTTGAGCAGTGACTATTTCTGAATCTGAGTTTCAGATCTATGTATCTATTGGCTGAAATTTAGTTGGGGGGGGTGTTTTATTGATGTAGGATCAGTTACGGTTCAAAAAGAGAAAAAGGATCAACAGGATGGGTATATTTCGAGAGAATTATTATAAAGAATTGTCTTATACAATTGTGGGGCAAGCTGTCAGGCTGGAATTCTCCAGCAGGGGCTAAAGCTGCTGTTTGCAGGTGGCATTTCCTCTTCTACCAGGGAAACCTCAGCTCTGCTCTCAGGATCTTTCAACTGATTGAATCTGTCACATTTGTATTATCTAGGATAATCTCTCAACTAATGGTGGAATTCAGTCACATCTACAAAATACCTTCATAGCAACACCTACATTAGTGTTTGATCGAATAACTGGGAGCTATAACCTAGCCAAGTTGACACATAAAGCTGACCATCAGAGAAGTTTGTTATCATTGATGTATAATTGACGTAAATTGTACAATTTGCTAATTTTTAATAAATGTATATACCTGTGAAACCATTACCACAATCAAAATAGTGAAATATTCATCACCCCAAAATATTTCTCAAGTCCTTTCATATATCTTCCTTTCTGCCCCTCCTTCCATCCTCAAGCAACAATTGATCTGCCTTTTGTCACTCTAAATTAGTTTGCATTTTCTATTTAAATGAATCACATAATAGGTAATTTTTTAGTTTCATTTTAGATATAATGAAATCTTGGAAATGTTGAGCCTTTATATCTAAGATAAGGACATATAATTCCTTTTTTCTGGTTTTCTTTTATTTTCCCCTCTAAAATTTTAAAGTTTTATTCATATCTTGTCATGGTTATTTCTAAGCCACTTATCTTTTAAAATTGTTTTCGCAAATAGGATTTTTATTTTCTTTTATTACATAGTCTAATATGTTGTTTTCTGCTTATTAAAATACAATCGTATGTGAATTTTATGACTTACAGTATTTTCATATCTGTCTAAGACCTTTTTATTTGATTCTCCTGTTTTCTTTTCTAGGTATAGCAATTATGATCATCAAGTAATGATTTTGCCTTTTCCCCCAATTTTTTTTTTTGAGGCAATGACTAAAGAGATGTATTTCAGATCAACGTTTGGTTCAGAAAATACAATTATACCCATGATGCCTACCAAAAGCAGTATTAAGGGGGAAATTTATTGCATTAAATGCTTACCTCAGAAAAATGGAAAG
>NW_007732314.1:102569-131051 GCF_000696425.1 Galeopterus variegatus | reverse complement strand
AAAAAAATTAAAAAATAAAATATAAATAAAAAGCCATATGAGTATAGCCCAGTTTATTAAGGTCTTCTTTAGCGCCTTCCATTAAGGTTTTTAATATTCTCTAAAATTATTTAAACAACTTTAATATTTTCCCTAAGTACATTATATTTTTGAGGTATTTGCAAATGTTTTTAAATTACATTTACTGCGCTCAGCCAGTGAGCGCTGTGAGCTCACCGGTCATCCCTATATAGGATCCGAACCCGCGGCGGGAGGCTACTGCACTCCCAGCGCTGCACTCTCCCGAGCGCGCCACGTGCTCGGCCCTAAATTACATTTTCTAATTGTGAATGGCTTAGAAAATGTGATTAACTTTTGCATTTTGTGAAAACAATAAGCAACAATCTTGCATCTCTTATTTATTCTAGTAACTTATCTAGATTTTGAGTGTTTCACATGTACAGCTCATATCACGTGCAATAGTGTCAGCATTGTGTCTTCTCTTCTGATCATTACCATTTTTATTTTTTTTTGTCCTTTGTCTTTTTTCCATGTCCGGCAACGGATCGCAACCCTCAGTGTTGCCCCCATACCGGACCGGGGACCAGCAACGGGATTGCAAACCTCGGTGTTGCTCCCGCGCCTCGCTCAGCCAGTGAGCGGGAACCGGTCTGTATGTGGGATCCGAACCCTCGGGCGGGAGCGCCGCCGCGCTTCCCAAGCGGCGCACTATCCAGTGCGCAACTGGGCCGGCCCCTGATCATTACCATTTTGTTTCTTTTCTTTTCTTATGGCATTGACTTGGAGTAAATCACTGAGGAAAAGAGAATGGCAGCTATCTTTGTCTTGTTTCTAATCCTAGAGGAAGTACTTTTTTTTTTTGTGTGTGTTTTTCCGTGTCCGGCAACGGATTGCGACCCTCAGTGTTGCCCCCACACCGGACCGGGGACCGGCAACGGGATCGCAACCCTCGGTGTTGCTCCCGCGCCTTGCTCAGCCAGTGAGCGGGAACCGGTCTGTATGTGGGATCTGAACCCTCGGGCGGGAGCGCCGCCGCGCTTCCCAAGCGGCGCACTATCCAGTGCGCCACAGGGCCGGCCCCTAGAGGAAGTACTTTTGACATTTCATCATAAAATAAGGTATTTGCTCTATTTTTTCTAATGTACAGAGTATTAGTTTGACAGGGCTGCCATGGAAAAACACCACAGACTATGTGGTTTAAACAACAAAAAATGATTTTCTCAGAGTCTCGAGGCTGGAAGTCTGAGATTAGGGTGTCAGCAGTGTTGGTTCCCGCATAAGCCTCTCTCGCCTCAGCTTGCAGATGGCTGCCTTCTTGCTGTGTCCTCACATGGTCTCTGCCTTCTCAGTGTCCTCACATTGTCTTTGTGTGCATATATCTCTGGTGTTTCCTTTCATGTCCAAATTTCTTCTTCTTATAAGGACACCTGTCAGATCGGGTTAGGGCCCACCCTAACAGCCTCATTTAATCAACTTTTTAAATGCCCCACCCCCAAATCAGTCACATTCTAAGGTAATAGTTTTCAGGTCTTCAACCTGAGTTTCTGGGGAGACAATTCAGCCCATAACATGTGGCTTCCTTTTTTAGTTTTTAAAATTCTTATTAATTTTTTAAAATCTATCAAAATGATTTATACTTTCTTTTTTCTTTAATATGCTGTTAATTATACCAATCAATTCCTAGTTTTCATACTTTCTCCTTTTCTAATATAAGCTGTGTCTATTCCATGTTTTGATGTATAGTATTTGAATTTATATTTTACATGCAAACATTTTCTAATTTTAATATTGATTTAAGCCATTATTTATTTAGAAATGTTTCTTAATTTCAAAAAATATATATATTTTTCTCATTACCTTTAAAAACTTATTTTCTAGCTTAATTGTTTGGTGATTATAGAACACAGTTTCAGTGCTATACGTTTTTGTCAAGACTCATCTGTGGCATAAAGCATAGTCAATTATTGTAAATGATTCATATGTGTATGAAAACAATGTGTAATATCCAGTTTTATATATGTCGATTTGATCAATCTTGCTAACACTGGTGCTGAAATAGTCTGCTTATTTAAAGTTGTTTTATTTGGTTTTTCTAATATATTATTTATTGAGAAATTTATGTTAAAATCTCCATTTATGATGGTGAATTTCTTAATCTTCCTAGTGGAGCTGTTAACTTTTGCTTTATATATTTTGAGCCTATGTCACTAGGTAAAGTTTACTTTTGACTCATTAAATAAATAGTATATCTATAAAATATCTATAAAGAATTAGAGAACAAAAATGAAGTAAAAATATCTTTAGTTATTTTTCATACCAATGTATGAAAAATTAGGTATCACCTTTTTAATCCTAGTCAAATTAGAATTTTATTTTCAAAACTATAACTTCATATACAGTTCAAATATTCAAATCCACATTAAACTAAAGACTTCCATGTAAAATTACAACATATCAACCTACAAAATAAAAGCCATCAGTATTAAAATGATAAATTCATAAAACCACCATTGCAATAATGGATGTTAGCACGAGTGTCTGTTTATGATAGAAAGACAAAAAGTGCAATAAGACTTATATAATATTTAAAAGTGAAAAATGCACACACGTAATACAAATACAAAATTCTGTGACCCACTGACAAAATCCATTTTTTCAACTGTTCACAGAACATTCATAAGAAATGGATTATGGGGCCGAGCCTGTGGCGCGCTCACGAGAGTGCGGTGCTGGGAGCGGTGCCGCAGGTTCGGATCCTATATAGGGATGGCCGGTGCGCTCACTGGCTGAGCGCGGTGTGGCCGGTCTCAAAATGGCCAAAAAAAAAAAAAAAAACGGGATTATGGACTAAAAAAAAAAAAAAAAAGAAAAAAAGAAAGAAAGAAATGGATTATGGGGCCGAGCCTGTGGCGCGCTCACGAGAGTGCGGTGCTGGGAGCGGTGCCGCAGGTTCGGATCCGTTATAGGGATGGCCGGCGCGCTCACTGGCTGAGCGCGGTGTGGCCGGTCTCAAAATGGCCAAAAAAAAAAAAAAAAAAGAAAGAAAGAAATGGATTATGGACTAAAAAACAACAAAAAAACACAATTAATTCATAAATCCAGAAATTATATGTGAACACCATAATGCAGACCTTACTACCATATGCACAGTGTAGTAAAACATGAGAAAATAATAAGATCAAACTTGTGTTTTCTATAAATTATTGTAAAGGGGCTAAGCAGTTGGACTTTTAAACAAAGCACTCATAAAGAATATTTTGTCCAATATGTAATTACAATTTCAAGTACATAATACTAAAAAATTAGCAGTAGCACCAAAATGGAATAGCAAAACTTTTAGCATGAAGTCAGAATTGTAATTTCATGATTCTGTGTGTTCACTTATAGCCCACCCTTCACCCCCAAGCACAAACAGCAGTGCTTTTCAGTTGCCGCCTTAAGGCATTCAGCCATGTCATTATAAATGTTGGCCTTGCTTTATTCTCTGTGTCTTCTCAATGTTCTGCATGTTGAATGGAAGGTAGATATGACTTGGGACTGTGGTGGCAGTGAGGTGAATGTGACCACAATAATTCTAGGGGCCACATTGGGGCAACCAGGCACTGTGAATCAACAAAGGACCAGAATGGTTCATCAAAACCCGTTGCCTTTCCCACTGCCATAGCCTGAATCCAAAGTATGTTATCCAAAATATGTATGGCCTCAGTTCAATGTTTGTTGGAAAACAACACCATTTCCTTTTTTGTCGTTAGTTAGCTACAGGAAGAATTTCATGTACAGTACATTTTATCATTTCATATTTTTAGATTTAAATTTCTTGTTCACAACACCCTCTGTGACACTTGGACATCAGCTGTGTTGGTTTTGTCTGTGTTTACAGAGCAGATATGGCACGTTCTCTTTGATTTAGCACAGCTGTGCGACAGCAAGCTCTTGCAGAGTGGGAGCAAGAAAATAAACTATTCATGAAACTTAAAAAAAAAAATCCGGATTAAAATCATAGTATTTTCTGTGTTGCTTGAGGAGTGAGAGAT
Organism: Galeopterus variegatus; assembly: GCF_000696425.1. Lineage (NCBI taxonomy): Eukaryota > Metazoa > Chordata > Mammalia > Dermoptera > Cynocephalidae > Galeopterus > Galeopterus variegatus. The sequence goes on along the minus strand of NW_007732314.1, from coordinate 127,017 downwards.
CCTCTAGTTACAGAGATTATGGGGAAAGTGTTGCATTTTCTGAGAATGACCTACTTATCTGCATAGCATGAAAGACACAGAATCGGTTGCTTTCCGCTTGGAAAAACAAAAAGTCGAACGATTGAACAGAACAATTGAAAGCAGGTAGTTTGTTCATATGTGTTCATTTTTTCCAAAATATTTTGGATATTCTAGGTCATTAGTAGTTCCATATGAGTTTTAGAATCAGTTTTTCAGTTTCTTACACAAAAATGCAGAATGACATTTTGACGGAGTATTGAATTCTGCATTAACAGGTTTTTTCCCTTTTATTGCTTTAAAGGTAATGCTCTCTTGCCTTCTCACTTGGGTTGCTTCTGCATGAATTTTCAGTTGGTGCCAAAGCAAATTACAGCAAACTGTGGGCTCAAGGCATCACAAATTTATTATTTTACAGTCATAAGTCTGGTATGAGTCTCACCAGGCTAAAATCAAGGCTGAACTCAGCAGATTGCTTTACTTTGAATTTCCTGTTTAACTGGGTTGTTTTTAGAATTCAGTTCCTCATGGGAGTAGAATCAAAGTTGGGGTATTTTTGATGGCTGTAAATTGAGGGCTTTTCTCTTGGCTTCTAGACGCCACTGCATTCCTTGGTTTGTGACTTTTTCCCTCCATATTCAAAGCCAGCAATAGCAGCTAATGTTCTTCTGACGTCACATATCTGATTACAGTCAAGAAAAGTTCTTTGCTTTCAAGGACTTATATGATTATATTGGGCCCATGTGGATAAAGCAGGATACTCTCCTCATCTTAGGGTCTTTACCTTAATCATATCTGCAAAGTCCCTTTGTCTTTTTAAGGTAATTTATTCACAGGTTTAGTAGATGAAGGAATGGAAATCTTTGGAGAACTATATTCTCCCTGCCAGTTTCCAATACGAAATTCACTGTCATTCTTTGCTCCTCTGTGCATAATCTATTTTGTTGTTGTTGTTGTTCTGGCTTCTTTTAAGATTTTCTCTTTATCACTGGTTTTGAGCAATTTGATTATGATATGTCTTGGTGTAGTTTTCTTCATGTTTCTTGTGCTTGGAGTTTACTGAGCTTCTTGGATCTGTGATTTTATAGTTTTCATCAAATTTAGAAAACTCAATTATTATTTCTTCAAATAAATTTTTGTTTCCTCTCTTTCCTTCTCTCTCTCTATGTATCATAATGCTTGATACAGAAAGTCACAGAACTTTCTGAAATTATTTTCATTTTTTGATGCTTGATCTCTCTGTGTTCCTTTTTGGATAGTTTCTGTTGCTATGTCTCAGAATTCACTAATTTTTTTTTTCTACAAGGTCTAATCTGCCATTAACCCCACCAGTGTATTTTTCATCTCATTAGTCATATTTATATCTCTAGAAGTTTGATTTGGATCTTTTTATATTTTTCATATATCTTCTGACCTTTTTGAACATCTAGAATTCAGTTATAATATCTGTTTTAATATTCTCGTATGCTATTTCAAATATCTTTTTCAGTTCTAGTTCAGCTGTGATTGGTCGATTTTTCTCCTCGTTATGAGTCATATTTTCCTGTTGCTTTGCATGTCTGGTAATCTCTGAATCTAGAATAGATGCAAGCCATTCTAAATTTTACCTCGTTAGGTGCTGGGTGTATGTCTATAAATGTTCTGAAGCTTTGTACTGCAGCAGAGTTATCTTACTTAGCAACAGTTTGATCCTTTTGTGTCCTGTTCTTTTTTTTTGTTTGTTTGTTTGTTTGTTTTGCTTTTCTATGATTTGTTAGATGGCAACAGAGCAGAATTTAATGTAAAGCTTATTATTCTCCATGACCAAGGCAAGTACCTTCTGAGTACTCTACCCAGCTCTCTGTGAATAGAAGCTTTTCCAGTCTGGGTGGTGCCAGACTACTGTCAATCTTGGGTGGAAACCTGGATCTCTTTCCTCCAGTCCACTTTGATGGTACTTCCTGGTCCTCTGGTAGTTTTCTTACATGATCTCTGCTTAATGCGTGGCAGGAATCTCCCCAAATCTCTGAGTTTTCTCTGTGCAACTCTCTCTCCGTGACTGTCTCTTGCAAACTCTAGCCTTGGTTTATCCAGAATATCAGGTCAATCCCACTGGGCTTGCTTGGATTCTCCTGCACCATGGGCTGGAAACTTTCTCAAGGTAGTAAATTGGGACAATTGTTGGGCTCAACTACTTTGTTTCCCATCTTTCAAGGATCATTGTTTTATGTTGCCTGAAAAGTATCCTGAAAACTTGTTTTATTTATTTTGTCTATTTATTTTTAATTTTTAGTTGTTTAAGGAAGGAGTGTATATCTGTTCCTTGATACTCCATCCTTCTCAGAATTGGAATTAATCCTAACCACTTTTAAAATTACTGTCATCCACACTTTTCATTTATTGAGCTCTTTGATCCACTCCCTGTTGGTATATCTACACAGTCATCAATCTGTGTATCTTTATAGAATGGAAGAAAGTTTTATGTTTTAAGTGTAATGTAAATACAGCATGGAGACGAGATCGACTTGCCAGTCACTTAAAGTACTTATACTGTCAGAGGCTTAAATATTTCAAAGATGGAGGGACAGTTAGTGATCTTTCAGGAATGCTAATGAAGAAAGTCCACAGAAAGGTTTCCTATTGTAGAAGTGATATCTCTTTTAGCATCGTGGTTATGAAACACATTGTTGTCCATATTGAAATATCTCACATCTTCCTGTCAATAAATATACACATTTTTTAGAGAGCATCATACATGGAAATATACTCTACACTCTTATCTAAATACAATACAAGGAAAAAAATCAAGCTTTTCTAATAATCTAAAAGCATGAGACTATCTTTTTTTCCCTTTTCATTCTTCAGTCCCCACATTAAACTGTCCCTCAGTTTATATTAATTCTTCAATCCAAATGCTGCTCTACATCATTGTCCTGCTCCATAAGTTTTTGTTATCAATCGACAGGATTGCAGACACAGACTAACTGGTCATTACTTTGTCTTTATTCTTAATGTGCCTTTTCATGAATGTTGCTAAAATGCAAACTTGAACATATCACTTATTTTTAACCTTTGATGGACTTCTGGTTTGAAAGTGATGGTGTAAAGTTGGTACTTTCTCTTTCTCCATTTTATAGTCTTAAAAACTAGGACAGCAATAAATGGAAAGATAGCTTCAATCTTTAGTGAAACTAAGATTTATCTGAAAACACACACATAGGCAAGACAAAGTATAATAAAGGTGTGGGAAGACTAAAAGACAGTATTCAGAAAAAGCCAAATGAGAAAACTTCCCTATGTATGTGTCACAACTTCAAGTACAAAACTAGTAACAGCAGGGAGGCACTGGGTGCATGACCTGGCAGCAGGAACTTCCATACAACTCCAGTGGTACAGAGTCTAAAACATTCATACATTTATGCAGGAAGTGGTCTATTAATGAGGCAATTTTAAAAAGTGAGACTCACAATGTGAGCAGGTCACAGGTGCCAATCTTGGTTGGCTTGAAGAAGTTAAAGCTAAAAATTTGCAGTCACATATACAAAACTGCGTCTCACAACAATTCCTCAAAGCCACTTCCATGGCTTTTTCAATGAACTGTCTGCTTCTGGCTGATTCAGGAAGAACTTCAATGTCATTCAAATGTGAAAAATAAATAAAAAGGACCCAAATCAGATCTTTCACAAAATACTAACAACAAAACCAACAACAATAACAGACAATTGAAGAAATGGGGAAAAATGCAAATAAAAAATATTTACATCATCATGGAGGAGATAAAAATTGTCACTAAATTTATCTTCATGAATTGAAAAACATTAATGAAGCAATTGTCTCTAAAACAAGGGCAGATGACAAAAGATATGAGGAACAGAGGGTAAGACAACAGAGAAACATAAAATGTAAGTTAAATAAACATGAAGAAAAATAAATAAGAGACACAGACAATCTAATTTAAAAATGGGCAAATTATCTGAAAAGCAGTAGAACACCCAAATGGCTAATCCTCATTATAAAAAAAGTCTACTTTATGAGTAATCCAGGGAAAGAAAATTTAAGACAGCTCAAATGACTAAAATGAAAAAACTTCATGACACCACGTATCGTTGAGTATAAAGAGAGCAAGATGAATTTTTGTATAGTGTTAGTGGGAATGTAAATTGGCAGAATTCTTTGGAAATAAGTGGGACATTATACAATAAAACTGAAAATATGTATAGCCTGATAGTCAATAGACCTGTTTACCAATATTTTTAGTTTTCCTACTTGTGGACACTTGATGGGATTCTTGTTTGCACCCCTTTTAATCTAGGCATGACCATGTAATTTGCCTTGACCAATGAAATGTGAGCAAAAGTCAATTGTAGCACTTTCTTCTCCAAGGATGCCTTTAAGGCTCAATAGGTGATTGGCCATATTCCATTTCCCCTGCCACAGCCATCAGTCATTCTTCAAATGGAAACTCTATCATCCTACTCACTAAGTGAGCTCCATAAGTCCCCAGCTAACCCAAAGTAGACATAGGGTCATGTACAGTGGATGAGAAATAAATGTTTGCTGTTTTAAACCACTGAGATTTGGAGTTTGTTACTGCAGCTTAGCCTAGCTCATCCCTGATTGATTTACAGGCCCTATCCCCCTCCTAGTTATGTGCCCTGGAGTTCCAAACTTTTTATGTGACATGTATGTACCCTTTAGCAGTCTGGCAAAGCCTAGGGACCTTTCTCATAAGAACTTAAAATTTTAAAAAATACATAAAATAAAATATGTAGAATATACATACAAAGGGAAACAATTATATCAGAATACAGCTATCAAATACTAAAATAACAAATTTGTGCTGAAGTAAAAGTTGCCCTTTATTAACATATTAAATAACAATAGCTAGTAGTGGGTCTAATAACTACCATAATTTCAAAATAGTTATAAGCAGAATTGATATTCCTAGATTATCTACAACCATAATATGATATAAAATATCTGTTATTTCTATCAGTGACAAAAATACAAAGCTACCTGTGACAAAGTTACAGGTACAGATAGTGTATTTTTCTTTTGTCTACATTTGTGATGGAAGAAAATGCTGCATTTATGTTAGAGGTTAGTGAAAATAAAGATCTAATTATTTTCTCATTCAAGTTCATGGACTCTGAATTCTATCTATGGATCCAAGGGTTAAGGACCTTTGTCTAGAGAAAGATGTACATGTGTATGTCAGGGTGCACTACACAACATCATAATAGTCAAAAATTGGAAAGATTACCAGTCTCATTAAAAGATAAAATAAAGGGGCCGGCCCAGTGGCGCACTGCTACAGTGCACCGCTTGGGAGTGTGGCGCATTACCAGTCTCATTAAAAGATAAAATAAAGGGGCCGGCCCAGTGGCGCACTGCTACAGTGCGCCGCTTGGGAGTGTGGCGCCGCTCCCGCCGAGGGTTCAGATCCCACATACAGACGGGCGGCTCACTGGCTGAGCGAGGTGCGGGAGCAACACCGAGGGTTGCGATCCCGTTGCCAGTCCCGGTCCGGTACGGGCGCGACACTGAGGGTTGCGATCCGTTGCCGGACACGAAAAAAGACAAAAAGACAAAAAAAAAAAAAAAAGATAAAATAAATAAGCAATAGTGCATTCATGCATCAAGCAAAATTCATGGTCTTTGCTTATACACAGCTACACGAAATATTCTAAGCACACGCACTCTGTGATTCCCTCTATATAAAATTCAAAAATAGGCAAAGCTAAATTATAGTGTTTAGGTTGCCTACGTAGGTGTTAAAATTATAAAGAGAGGCAAGGAATGATTACCACAAAAGTCAGTATGTTTAGCTCTAAGGGGGAGGAGTGATATCAAAATTGGAAAGGATCATGTCTAGGGGCTCTGGATTTCTGCAAGTGTTCTATCTCTTGACTGGGTGGTTACATAAGTTTTAACTGTGTAATAATTCACAAGATTGCACATTTATATTTTACGTCCTTTTCACCTTTCTGTATGAGTGTTATATTTTAGAATTTAATGTTTTTTAATAGAAGAATTTCCTTAGAAAATAGAAACATGGCAAAGCTAATGTATAAATACAAGATTTGATTTTTTTAAAAAATAATAAAATTGAGAACCATTAGCTAATTAACTTTAAAATAAAAAAATGAGAGGAATTCACAAATACCATAAATAGAAATAATAATAAGGTAGTCAACACAAATACAGGAGCAATAAATTAAAAGAATCATTGGAGACTACTTTACTCAGATTTATATGATACCTTTGAGAGCTGGAAAGAAAGAGACAATTATTTCGGAAAATATAAATTACTGAAATTAACCCCAGTAGAGAGAGAAAATTTGAACAAATTCATTATTATAGAATAATTGAGAAAGGTGTCAAAGATTGCCTCCCTATATCTATCTATTTATCTGTCTACCCATCTATCATCTATCTATAGATGGTGTAGATAGTTTCAGAGTAGAATTATACTATACTTTTAAGGAAGAAATCATTCCAATGACATTTAAATATTTAAATAATATGGTACAAAAAATGAAGAAAAGTTTAAAAATTATTTTTATAAAGCAGATATACATCATTTATAAAGTCTGTCAGAAATGACACAACAGAAAAAAAAAACTACAGACAAAACTCAGTTATAAATACAGTGCCAATGTCTTAAAGTGTAGCAAATGTATTCCAGTGTGCTTGCTTGATGCTTCAGGAGAGATAGTGATCGAAAAGTTGCAGTCCCTGTCCTCATGTGGCCTAAATTTAGAATAGAGGATCAAAATAGGAAAACGACTTTATTATGTATGGGGTAGGGTAAGGTAAGGACAATCACAGATGACTTGTTTGTTGTAATGAAGGCTCACAGGAAGGCACATTGATATATTTGGTTTGGGTATAAGAATAACAACTTGGAAGAGCTGCTCTTTGAGTTGGATAGTGAATAATTCATGGCTAATAACCTCAATTCTAGTCTTGTCTTATCCAAGTCCAAATCCCAACTCTATGACTCAATTATCCTAAGCTGTTTAATTGCTCATCCTTATATTCAAGCTCATCTTCAGACTCTGTGTCCTGAAGAACACATTAGTTAAGGGTCGCATTAGCTTATTCTTGTAGGAACAGTTTCCTTTCCTTGTGTGAATGCAGTAGATTGCCACAAGTCTTTGCAGCTCCTCCCATCAAGGGCAGAGTCTATTTCCTATCCCTCAAAGCTGGGCTGGTCTTGCGATTTGCTTTAAATTACAGGATGTGGTCATAATAGCAGGGTGCCAGTTCTGTGCCTCGTCTTCAAGAGGCCTTGCTGTGTCCACTTGCTGTTCTTGGAGCCACATGAACAAGTTTGCACTATCCAGCTGGAGGATAAGATACTGTGTAGAAAGAATCAAGTCATCTCACAATCCTAGACAAACTCCAGGCTTCTGAGCCAGCCAAGCCAAGCCTGACCTATACCAGGAATTTCCAAAAATTTCCTCCCTTTTATTTGTGAGCAGCGACTGCATTTAAAAACTATTCTGTATTCTTCAAAGTGTCTAGCTAGGTTTAGGCACAAAGTCGATGGGCTTAAGTGAGCAGTTCTCATTAAGACTGTAATGCATGGGAAAGCTACTGAAGTGTGAGTCAGAAACCCGGTTACTGCACCGATGATCAGTAGGGTTTAGAGCAAGGCATTTGGCTTCTAGGGCTTTAGCTCCCTCACCATGAAATGAGGGAATAGATTTGGCTCTCCATGTTCCCACTAGGTCTGATGTGCTCTAATTTCAGCTCCTCCTGCTGTGTTGAGTCACTTTCCAGGTCCTCTGGGCACTAGAGTCAGTAGCAATTCTGTGCTATAGCAGAAAATAATTTCTATCTTCAAATTTACATTATTTTATTTAGTTTTAATTATTCTAGTTACTCATATACTAGTAATTCAATTCAATGTACAGAATAGAATATTCAGATGTGAAAAAAATCACTTATATTTCCATAATTTAGGTATAAAAAACGTTAGCAGTGTTGAGTCCATCCTTATATCTAGCCATATACATATTCAAAAAAAAGACTGTAATGTGCATATTGTCCCAGTAATTGATTTTTTCTTGTGTCAGTATATATGTACGTCTATATGTTGAATAGTGCTGCACAGTATTCTATGGATGCCCATAATTTACTGAACTGCCCATCTACAATTACACTTTGGGGCTATTGTCAATTTTCACTCTTATCAACAATATATTGTGTCAAAAATAACTGAATTCTCTAAATTTGGGAAATAAATATTTTAAAAGCAGAGTACTGAGCAGACCTTTAGTGAAGATTGTCCACATGATAAAAAATAGATTCATATTTTTATATGTTTCATTTTGTAGTTATGGGTTAACTATAGTTTTCTAAATTCATGTCTGAAGTGGGACACTGAAAAATTCTAAAGACAATGAATGTGTCTAGACCCCCTGTTGAATCTAATTAAAGTGAGGGTCTCTGGGGTAATCTTTAGATGCACAGCTTCCAATAGTGTGCAAAGATAGCATTTGTCTGGTATATTTGTTTATCGACCTAATTAGAAAAGTGCAAGAAGACAAACCACTTTTTTTTTTATTATTATTATTATTTTTTTCCTTTTTGTCTTTTTTCGTGTCCGGCAACGGATCGCAACCCTCAGTGTTGCGCCCGTACCGGACCGGGACCGGCAACGGGATCACAACCCTCGGTGTTGCGCCCGCACCTCGCTCAGCCAGTGAGCGGGAACCAGTCTGTATGTGGGATCCGAACCCTCGGTGGGAGCGCCACTGCGCTCTCAAGCAGCACACTGTAGCAGTGCGCCACCGGGCCGGCCCGACAAACCAGTTTTAAAACCTTCTCCTCATTAGCTATAGATGATAAGAGGCCCCCAAACTCTAAAACACATTCTGAAATCAATAAAATGAACATATAGAGAAATAACCTCCTGTTTCATTTCCAGACAGGCAGCAGAATTTCATTTTAGCCACCAAGCAAGATTTAGAAGTTCCTAAGAAATGGTGAAAGCAGGGGCTATCCCAAAGGAGAAACTACAGAATCTGAACATACATAGACTGAGTGACACACACGTGTAGCCTTCTTCCTTGATAGATTGGTGCAGGTGGCCCCCTTCCAAACCCTGCAGATCTTTTGCCCTCTTTTATTAGTTTTTCTTGACTCTAAAGAAATTTTGTGCACCTCATACACACCAGGTTAGAGAAAGTTTTTAATACCTTGAGGCAGATCTAAGTTAAAATATACACACTTGTCTCTCTCTTTTCTTGCCTGTCTTTCTCAGTACAGTGTAAGGTCATTGAGGGCAAAATCTGTGTGTTATTTTGCTTTGACTGCAACTTGCACACAGGACTAATAATTGTTACTGTTTATTATGTATCAGGCATTGGGCTAAATAATGAACATACAGGGCAAGTTAATTAGATTATTTTTCTTCCTGTAGTTTCCCCTCCTTTTTGGTTATCAGTGGGTCACCAGCATTTGTGTTTCTCTGCCTCAGGGATCTTTGCAGGGCAGAAAGTAGATGCTGTAGACATCATTATTTCTTCCTAATGGTTAAGATGGGGAGGAAGTGCTTGGTGTCCTGGATGGTGAGGTCAGAGAATGGAGTGATTGTGAGGCCAGAAAAAGCAGTCATGTACTACTTCTCCAGCCTGCAACTATTAAAGACAAGTTAGAAGTCTGGGTTCCTGGAGTATGGGATGTTTAGTTTTAAAACTAGGAAAGTCACTGTCAAACTTGCATGAGTTGGTCACCCTAGATGGAGTGATGGTGCTGTCAGAGAAGACAAGGCTTTTAGTGGGAGAGTGTGATGTTCATCTGGAGGGAGGGCTACTGCAGGTATAGGTGTTTCTAAAGTTGACAAAGATTCTCTTATCCCAAGTGCAACCCAGAAATAACAGAGATGCTGGATCTAAAGACACCATTAAGCCTGAGGCAATGGGCATCTCAGTAGAAACCAGTGTAGAAGACTGGAAAATTCCCTGATGTCTTGGGGACATTGAGCTCCTGTGCTAGGCTCTGTGTGGTAGACAGGGGATACAGGGATGGCCAACAGTCCATGAAAGACTGAGAAAAACAAGCTAGGATTACTTTTACTGGAAGAGGGAAGCACCTAGGGTGTACTCAGTAGGAGACAGAGGTACTGAATGCCATCCTGGATATGATGAAGCCATGGGGCAGATGGGCAGCCCCTGCTTCTGTGGGTTTACTGACATAAAGCAAGCAAGGGTACATTCAAGACTTCTGCAAGGAGGCTACGGCTTAATGGGAGTTATGCTGCACACAACAGCGCCTTAGGGCAATTCCAAGGCAGCATGTGCAGTTCAAATTGATGTAACAAAAGAAGAGCAAAAGTCCTCGGGGTCCCAGACAGAACCATTGGGACAAAGTGGGATAAGTGAGTCCCCATAGAGGGAAGTCTTGAACCCAGGGGTCCTACGTGGATAGAGAGAGACTAGAAAGCAAAGTGAAGGTAGAGTAAACTTGGAAACTTTCAGAGGGAAAGTCAATGGAACGGATGGTTTTCACGTGGTGTGGCAGCCTCCCTTCTCCAGAGGTGCACTTGGACAGAAGTGAGAATGTCTGGAGGAAGGGTGGCAGGGTGATGAAACTGAGAGGGACTTGATTTCCTGTCAGCAGAATAATCTGGGCCACCATGCTGAGAACTCTTCAAATTTTGTTCCCAAATTCAGGCAACATCTTCACTCTCACTTACCAGAACTGTTTCTTTGAAGCTTTTCTCTGAAGAGAGTGGCCTCAGGTCTTCCTTCCTTTCCTCAGTCAGAACCACTATTCTTTGTCCTGTTTCAGAGCTTTCAATCAGTTTTGTTGAAGTTCCAGGTAAAGGTGTTTGAAATTCACCTCACTGGACAATGACTATACTGTAACCCTTGGGGGCAGAAATAGCTTCTGGTCACCATCTGTGCCTAGCACAGAGCTCGTTCAAAGGACAAGCACAACAGCCATCCTAGGAGTGAGCTGGCAGGACTTCGCACATTGAATTCCATGAGGAGTCAGATGAATGGAAAGATGGAGGGTTCGCTTGGTCACTTTAAAAACACTTGTCACATTTCTCAAAATGCTTAATGAAGTACTTAGAGTAGTACTGTCCTCTGTCACATGGAGAGAACTCTTCATAAATGAGGCGGCCACTTAAATGTGTTTCTTCCTCACGAATTATCAGCAGGGATGGGCTTCCTGCAGGGAAGCTCTCCAGATCTGAGAGGGACTAACGGTTGTGTCAGGAGAGCTCTTCTCTAATAATAAGCTATTTTAATCATGTTATATTTGTTCAAAGAAAATACCCTGAGCCTCAATGAACTGCATCATGGAAACACTTCCCACAAATCTTCGAACTGCAGTCTTTTCTTCCTTCTCCCTAAATTCTCTCTCAAACCCGATCAAATCAACAGTGTGTGTGTATAAACACACATTATATGTATATACAAACACACACACATGCACATATATACATATAAATAGTTTAGGGATATAAAAGTGAAAATATGTAACCAAACACCCACCATGGTGCTCCCATGTGACTGCTATGGCAGAATGAATTGCTCCCATCTCTTAGTTCCCATGGCTTTGTGTTCATGCTCAGCAATGCCCTTCTTGCACTGTAGCTGCTTGGGTGGTTGTTTGGTTATTTCTGACTCCCACACTAGCCTGTGAGTTCCTCTAGGGCGAGGGCAGGGTGGAGATATTTAATAATTACTTGTGGTGATAGCACTTTGCAGTGTTGTCTCATTTAACATAGTCCACTCAAGTACCCTAAGAAGGAAGCATCACCTGTGACGACTCTGCAGTCAAATTTGTTAAGCAGCTTGAGGAAGGTGAGCAGTAGAGCAGAGATAAACCCCCTGCCCGTTCCACTGCAGGGCACTACTCTCCTTCACACTCCCAAGGCCCTATTATATTCCCTTTTATTCTCGGTGCCCACCTCAGTGCTTGTCTAGGTTCACAGGGGGTTGGCAGGGAGCTAAAGTGCTTTGTATCTGAATTTCTGTGAGAAGTAGGTGGATAGTGAGAAGGTTGGAGTTGAAGTAGGGGATTCGACAGGAGAGAAAGAGAAGCTGCCAGTGAGAAGGGGAGATGGAGAGAAACAGGGAATCACGGAGAGAGGGCTCAGTATCTTTGATTTCAGAAACTTTGAGCTTGGAAAACCCAACCTGAGTCATTCTGTGACTTCCTGTAACAGCATTCTGCAGCTCGTGTGTTGGCGTCAACATGGAGACAAGTGTTGTGTTGGTTGATGTGACTGAAGGGCAGGGCTTTAGGGAGCTGATGACACGTGTAAGATGCAGGTTGAAGTGGTGGCGCCTGAGGTCTAATCTTGATGCGGAAGTAAGTGAAGGCAGAAAGGGCCTGAGAGAGGGAGGAAGTTAAGAGTTCTAAAAATGATTGGTGCAGTCAGTTTGGGGAACGCCTGAAGCCTTGGGAACTGAGTGATGGAGTTAGAAGGCCTGGGAATCATATTTCAGGATTTTAAGTTTGCCTTGAGGTGAGGAAGAGGTCCAGGTTGTAGTCAAGAGTGTGTGTGGCTGGAGAGAAATGGACGGGAGGTCGTTGAAACTGAGTCATCAAGGAGCTGAGAAACAGCCTATTGCATGTGTCACCCAGGTGGACATCGAAGTCACCCATGATGATGTCAGGACACAAGTGGAGAGAGGTGCTGTAAACCAGGTGACAAACTCTTCACTGGATGAAGAGGCTGACCATCAGTTTTCTGGGATGGAGACAAATTGCCTGAGTACTTAAAAGCAAAGGAGCAGATATTTCATATAAAAATGGCATTGGAGTGTAAGATGACATTGATCACACTTCTCCTGACTTTAAGGTGAAGGGGTATGAAGGAAATAGGCAATGTCTCCTTACCTAGGCAGATGACTTCAGGTAAGAGATGACAAGGGTTTGAACTTAAGGAGTGAAAGTGGGGAGGAAGAGGAAACAAGAGATATACAGAGGGAGGGAGGGAGGCTTGTGTCTGATCCGATGTGAGGGAGGTACAGAGGATGACAGACATTAATTGAGGAGAGTGTTGGTATTTCCCGAGATCAGGAACACTGGAGGAGGAGCAGGTTTGAACCAGTATATCCTTCAGGGTTCAGTCAGGCAAAGAGAGCCACTACAAGCATTGTGGGAAGAAGGAACTTCACAGAGGAATTAGAGCTTCTTTGAAACTGGCAGGTGTAAGTGAAGGTCTAGAAGTGGGGGTGGTGGGATGAGAGAGGCAGGCACCAAGTCAGCCTGAAGCACTAGCACACATGGACCGGAATTCTCTAGAAAATGTGGGAGTGGGGTCACGAAGAGAGAACTTGTCAAGAAGTTTGTGGAAGATCTGTCTGTATGGAAACAGCCACTTCCATGCAACCATCACCTCTGTAGGCCTGAAGTCTGGGACCCAGGGATGGGCTTGGGGCCACTGCTGGTCTGTAGGGCCAGCATGGGGAAGATGAGCTGGACAAAGAGCAGGCGCAGAGCAAGGATAAACTGGGGCCCACCTGGTCCCTCTCCACGTCTGTTCATTGCCATGTCTGACCACCGCATCATTCTGAGTGTGGTACCCTCAGCTATGGACAATTAGGTATATGTATCTGGAGCTTAGGAAAGGAATACGAAATTGAAAAACAGAAGGCATCGTGAATCAGCAGCAAATTGGTCAAAGACGATCCATGAAAGAGAAAGAGAAAGAGAAAGCTGAGGACAGGACTAATGAGACTGAGTGTCTAGAGAGGTGGGAAGAGCCATCTCAGCATAGCAAAGCAGAAACCAAGGAGAGCGCTTCAAGGGGGAGCCTGCCTTCAGCAGAGCCACACTCAAAGTTTTGGTGAGACAAGCACACACAGCATACTAAAGAAAATCAGCCGGGCTACACTTCTGCCGGGAGGTAACTGACTACTCTGATTCCTTCCAGAACTCAATGTGCAGCATAACCTTGCTAAGAAAAGGCAGCAATGTAGGATGTTTGGATCTAGGCTGACTGAATTTCACTACAAATCTCTGTTTCTGATGAAAAAGCATCTGTAAACACAGCTTGATCTTTTTCTTTCTAGTAAAAGTCAATGTGTTGCTATTCGCTATGAAAAATCCATGTTAAAGTCTCTGAACCACATTTCTGAATTTAGATAAATTAAACACACACACACACATATATAATACTTATGTATATATTTATGTATACATACACACACATATAAATCCTACAGAATGTGATTTCCTCCTACTCATAGCATTCCTTTGCTTCATTTAATGCCATTTAATGATCATTTGGTTCTAAAATAAGAAAGCACTAAATGTCTATTTGAATGGTTTTTCTAGACTTTGATAATCTCGTTTTGGGTATTTTTCAAACTGTGATTACTCATGTAATTAAATTCACGTTACCTCTTTTCCTGCTTGATTCTGAGCTGAACTTTTGTGTTCCTATGTGTGCTCTTTCATAACTTAAAAAAATATATCACATACAGTCTCTACAATCCAGTTTATCTAGCTGTTTAAAAATCTTATAAAACACCTTAAAATAAAAACAAAATCTGAAGCTTCTGTAGCTACAAACTGTTCTGGGCTTTATATAAAGAAGTGACAGAGATTTGTGCCTAATCCTCTGGAATAGGACTTCCTAATCCAGAACTATACCCTTTGAAATATTATGCTGTCGTCTCTTCTGCTTTCTGCATCTGGACCCTCTGCCTTACTGATGTCCAGGAAACTGCAGTCCCAGGAACAGAGTAAATTCTTAATACGTGTTAGCATTTCTACATAGAATAACTCCAATTTATTTGTTTCATGTGCTCAAATTTGATCTATGAATATTCTCTCCTTCCTACTTTAATAAAGAGAGATTTGGAGTGAAAATATTAACTTTTTTTTAATAAGGTTTTTTTTTTTTTTTTACTTTAATAAAGAGAGATTTGGAGTGAAAATATTAACTTTTTTTTAATAAGGTTTTTTTTTAAAAAAAATTTGGAAAGATTCGGTATAAAATATACCTATGCACCTGTTTGGAGTTCAGAAAACTAATTTTTATTTTTTTGTATTTTAAAAAATAATAGACATAAAACATGACTGGTAAAATGAAAGTCCTCTTTGTACCCCTACAGGCCTATGCCCTTCCATATATGATATGCCTCCCATATGCCACATTTCCATACATGAGTAACTTTGTTACTGAGCTATCAGTTTTGACCTACTGATCCAGATTCATTCCTATATCAGTGCCACTGTGTTTTAATTACTATAACTTTGTTATAAGTTTTGATGTTTCGGTATTTCAGCTTTTTGTTTCATTTCTTAGCATTGATTTGCTATTCCTGCACACTTCTGTCTTATGACCTTTAGAATCAGTGATATTAAATATATGGATGAATTTGGGGAGAATTTATGTCTCACAACATTGAGCCATTTCATTCGTGAACACGGCACCCCTCTCCATTTGTACATGCATTTTCATCTGTCCTTTCTCTCCTACAGTAATACCTGATAATTTCTCCGTAAAGGTCATGTTTATCTCCTATTAGATTGTTCTCAAATATCTTATGTTTCTTGTTCTCATTGTGAAAGGGAACTTTAAAAAACTTACATTTGGTTATCATTGGTGGCTAGGAATTCTATCAATTTTTGTAAATCATTTTGCACCCAGAAACTGATTTACTGGTTCTTATACTCTGCCTATGTTAATAAACACAACATTTGCACATAATTTTTCTGCCTTTTTCTTTCTAGTCCTTGTACCTCCTGCTCTCCCTAGCTTGCAGTCCCTATCTTATTGAATGTATGAGTGTCCTTTCAAATAGTGCTAATCCTGAAGTTTGATGCCTCCCATGTTGCCGTATCTGATAACTACAGCTCATACACTTTGTAATTTTTGTCTATGAGCTCATTTTCAACAGGAATTCTCTCCTGTACTGGTTAAGTAGTATTTAGCTTGTAAAAACATCTCTACAGGCAGTTTCTGAGTTGTTTTTCCTCTAGCCTTTGTGGTTTATAGGTTTTTGCATCAGTCTCTTACTTTGTATTTTCACATCACAAAGCTATTGGAGATTTTGGGTCCCCACTATCCCAGGCTACAGTCTAGAGGTGTTGCTTTCAAGGCACTGCTTTCTTGCTGCTTGCTCTGTTTCAACCTACATGTGAAAGCTCCCGCCAACCCCTGGGTACTATCCTTGAGCTGATCATGTGAGCTTTTGCTAATGGGAACATATTGCTCCCAAACTTATGCAGGGAGCTTAGGTCATCACCCCCTGGCATGACTGACTCCCTTGACTGCCATTTCTCTCCTGACTCCTGGATTTTTTTTTTTTTAATAAAAACCCAGCCTGTCAGGCCTATCCCTGATTTGGTTACACTGATCACACACTTTTAGTCTCCCTCACAACTGAAAGGTTTTTCCCTTTAAAGTTTTGGCACCAGCAAAACGTCGTTTCTTAATTTTGAGCATGGCTTCCTGCTTTGAATTTTAAAAATATATTTCATTAGCATGTATGTGTGTGTGTGTGTATCATTTTGGTAAAAGATTCTTGCCAAACATCAGTTCTTTTGAGTTTTCTTTGTCTATCTATGTATTTAGAAAATAATTAAAATGCATAAAATAATGACAATTGGTATTAGGTAAATGGATCTTATAAAGTGTTTGAGGTTACTTAAAAACTTAGTTTTCCCAAGTACTCAGTTCATTTCCTTTAACATATTATTCACGTTATTACTTCAAATATTTAGTTCTATAGTTATAAATTTTGAATTAGTGGAATTTCATACTAAAATCAAACAGTTACAGAATACTAAAATTGAGTTTGAGAATGACTTTTTTAAAGGAAAATACAATAGTGGTACGATTTGAGGAAGGAGTTATTATGCATTTGATCGAGCAGTTTCTTTCAGGAAAAGAAGGATACTTTTGTGAATACAGTGTTGGTTCTGCTAAAAAAAATGTGGATATCATTCTTGTTTAGAAAATGACTTCTCCATAAGTGTTTGAGGTATATATTTAGTGAATTTATCGAGGATGGAATTTGGATAAATTGAATAAAAATACATCATGGAGATAATGACTTTAAGTTTGATGGAAAAAAACATAGTAACTGGGGAAGAGCCTTGTGATGCTCTCCTCCTTCAAATTTTCTGCTTATTTCAAGATTTTTAAAGCATTTTTTCTAATATTTAAAGAAAATTGATGTTGTTCTCCTTTTAACAAAATTTAGGGGAAAGGACATCATGCTCTTTGCCTCCTGTCTTCTTCAGACATTGAAACACAGAGGCTGTAGGTCTAGTTTCTACCCATGCTGGGAAAACCCTGAAAAAGATGTGGCTGGCTACATGCTAGCATATGAAAAAGTCCTGGACGGGCTGTCAGAGACCTCATTTTATCCAGGCTCTGGGAGTTCAAACAAATATCTTCCGTTCTTTCGGATTCCATTATAATTCTGTCATTCCAGGAGACGACAAGCCTAGCAACGTAACTCAAGGGTCTGTCTGCAACCAGTAACCCAGTGGTGGTGAGCAGCTTTCCCATCAATATTATGATATTAGTTTTGTGCTGATTGTCAACCAGCTGGGTAAGTATAAAGAGATCTGAAAAAGCAGAAGGAGAGGGTGAAAGAGGTTATAAAGTTTCTTCTTGAAGAAGATCACCATACTCTGCTTGGCTATTGTATACTTAAGGAATGTGATCAACCTATGTCTTGTGAAGCAGTACAGTAAAGCAGGGACGGTGGAGATCCTAGAGTCTGATGGTTCTGACTCAAATTTACCAGGTCTGAGACTCAGATTCATTATATGTAAATAAGGGGTAAGAAGCCATCCTTGTTGAATCTTTGTTCGCACTGAAGACAATGTGTGTCCAACATGCAGCACACTGCATGTCTTCAGTAAAGGTTAGCTCTGTATATAATTTTTTGGGGGGAATTTCCAGAGACAAATGCAATCTAACAAGTACATACTTAGACCAAAAAAAAAGGAGCAGTGTTTGCCTTCCAACATAAATAGCCATTAAAGTCAACAGATTCTAATCTTGGAATAATTTTGGACTAAAGGAAAATAATCTACCTCTAGAAAAAGGATTATTAGTTCTTGTATTAAAAAACAAGATTAAGGGCCGGCCCGGTGGGGCACTGCTACAGTGCGCCGCTTGGGAAGTGCGGCAGCGCTCCCGCCGAGGGTTCGGATCCCACGTGCAGACCGGCGGCTCACTGGCTGAGCGAGGAGCAGGGGCAACACCGAGGGTTGCGATCCCGTTGCCGGTCCCGGTCCAGTACGGGCGCAACACTGAGGGTTGCGGTCCATTGCTGGTCACGAAAAAAGACAAAAAAAAAAAAAAAACAAGATTAACAACCGTGCAAATAATGTGGATTCTGAGCAGTATACTTCACTCACTTGTGAGTAAAAACAATGGAACCAAAATTTTCAGTGTCTTTCAGATAACAAAATTTAAAGAAAAACAACAAAAACTGTTAAAAAGCCCAACAGCAGAAACAACAGATACTGTATTAGAGCATTACAATCTTTCTCCTTGGGTGAAGGTAGAAAAAGAGAGGGCAGGAAGAGAAAAAGACCAAAATATTTAAAGACATGATGCATAATTTATATGCAGGGCTATTTTTGAAGGCTGTTGTAATAGCAAATGAGATGTGAAGGTATCTGCAAAACTCAAATGAAAGTGAAGCTTTGATTAATCTCAAAATAAATCCCCCCAAAAGAAGCCCCATGAATTCCATGGTTCCTCCCTCAACAATTATGGGAAGGTGTGTCTATTTAAAAGCATTACAGAATTGGTGAAAAAAAATCAGGCATAATCATTTCCCTTTCAGATGAAGTCACTGTACATGTCAACCATGTCAACATTCCTACCAGCATCAGTAATCTGCAGTTTGGAGTTGGAACATTCTGAAGCAGAAGTCTAGAGTGCTTTGCTCCAAGAGCTAAAGTTTGGCCAGTGGTGTACACTGGTTATATGCAATACCACATGTCATTTGTTGGTGATTAATTATAAAATTATTCAGTGAGGTTGGAAAAGAAGTCAACAATTTTTCTTCCTTGTGATGCAGTAAATGCAGTAAATGAGTTGCAGCTGGGTTCTGAAACAACCATCACTTGTTAAGTGCCTGATGTGTGCCAGGTAAGCTCTGGGACATTTGGCAATAAATAGCCAAAGTCCCTGTCTTCTGCAACTTATATTCTAGCCGTGGAGGACAGATGAGCAGGTTAACAGCTCTGTAAATAAGATAATGTTAGGAAGTTGTAAGTTCCACGAAGACATTAGAATTTGACAAGATGGAGAGTGCCTGAATAATGAGGGCGACGACATCAGCCAGGGCAGACAATGAGTGCTGCTGAGGAGGAGGTAGCATCTCCGCTGAGTCCTGCATCATGAAAAGAAGGGGGGCAGGGAGCAGGAAGAATTCAATGCAGGAGGAAGCAAGTGCAAACACTCTCAGACCAGAACAAGCCTGCCACGTAGCGGGAGCATGTGGGAGAAGGGACAGATCATAGGAAATAAAGTCAAGGAAGACATGTACGTACTCATCTAATCAGTGCAAATATACATCAATTTTTTAAGGGTGAAGCATGGTATTTAATCAGTAACTGGGGGGAAGGTGGTGGGAATTTAAAAGACTTTACATATGATTCCTTTAAATAGTGATATTTGCTACCCAACTAGAGGGGAGGAATATAACTAATTATGTAAATGTCTATTTGATAATTACTTGTTTGTTTTTCTAAATCACCCTTATTTTCCTGGGTGTGGTATTGAAGCTCACTGAGGTTAAAGGACTGTCCAAAGTCATAAGCCAGGGTTGGTTACATGACTCTAACAAGTGTCAGTCCCCTCCTAGAGAGTGGCTATGGTACAGGGAATAGTGTCCCCTGCTCCCAGCTCATGGATGGTGAGCCATTCCACTATGTATGACTGAATAGCCCTTTCATGGCTATAAAGGAAGGCAGAAATACACTAGCAGTGCCCATGGTGTTTGCAACAGCCTCACATTTCCAGTGCAAATTGTCCATACAACATGATCATTTCAAAAAGATGAAAATAAGAACAATAGTAATTGTCCAAATAAGTATCACACCAAATGCTGGGCTAAAGATAAAAAAGATATGTCTCTTTAAAAGTTCCCTCATGAAAGAAAAAGCATTTGGCGTTAGCTGAAAGGACCACACAATGTTAAGATCAAGAACGGTGTTAGAAAGCACTTTGACAATCCATTTCAACAGTTATAAAAATGTTCAGTCCTTCGATCCAAGAATTTACTCCTGGGAGTGTAAAAAAGAAATTTAAAAAGCCTAAGAACATTACTTACACATGAATATATCATTTATGGTGCTACCTCTACTGCATGAAAATAAAACAAAATTGAATATACCCAAACAAGGGCAAATGGTAGATTACCCATGGAACAGGCTGTTGATGAATTATTGTGCTGACATTTAAATTAATCCTTATGAAGATGACATAGCTTCATGAAAAATTGCCTAAAATGTAACATTTAACCGAATAAAGCAGAATAGGAAAGAATCAGTCTATCCTTAATACCACTTTAAAAATTGTGTCAGCACTTTAGAAAGACTAGAAATGAACAAGAAAATGTTCAAACAGTTCAATTCTTGCCATTTCAAGAATGTTCATTTCATGCTTTGCCTTCTGTTTTATTCTTATAATAATTAAAATACATTTTAGCAAATATTTTGTTGGGAGACCTGCTTTCATCTTGCATGTGGGAAATGACATCCTGCCATTCCAGTCCTATCTTCTGTTTACTGGTCAGCCTTGTTCTGAGCTATGGGGAAAGAGGAGAGTAGACAGCAGGAAAGGGGATCAGAAGAGCTTTCTGCATGGTCTGCTCTTGCTCAGGATCATGGCTGGATGCTGGGGGCAGAAGACCTTGTCCTCCTTCAGATGGGTGCCTCCATCCTTGCCCAGAGAAGCATTCTTTCCCTGATGTGTGCAGGGGAGATGCTATCAAAGAGTTGCAGTTGGCCCAAAGTAGAAAACCTTCCATCTGTAGCATTTGAAGAAATAAAAACCAATGACAGAAGAATTGTCAGAGGAAAGTCAATGAACCAACAGAAAGGCCATGGGAGAGGTTTGTTTCTTCAGCATAGAGACACAAGAAATAAGTGCACTTTCTCTCTATCTAGTTCATAGTTACTGGTCCCAATGGGATGAACAATAAAAAACAAAGACAGAAAACCCCACAATCACTAGCTTCCCAATGATGCTCCCATTCAAATATCCATGAAAACACATATACACTCAAAATATTGCCATGACACTGGTACTAAAGGATATTATTCAGCAATGAGTTATTTTCTTGTAAAAGTTTCTTAAAGGAATGGAGGAATGTTGGAAGTTCATTCATTCCTAAACATCTATAAATGAGCAATGTGTCAAGGCAAAAGAAAATGAGAAAGGGATTTTACTTCACCCTGTGCTATACCCTCACATTAGAAACTCAGGGTCTAGCTGCTAAGCAGATAACTTGAGTGAATACCTTCCCTCCAGGGGGCAGCCTGAGGCACCCACTGGCATGTGGTCTTCACCTACACCCCCCCCCAGCCCAGCAGTACCCCTCTTTAACACACATCCCAGAAACGACCACTATCAGGCATGCAGTGCAACTGAGGGTGGAAAGAAGGACTAACCAGAGCATCCTGGGATACAGGAAGTCAGCGGCAGCTAGGGGTGACAGGAAGCCCCCTGGGAGTAGTGTGGTAGGGGGATTTCATATCTTCCTGAACTAATTCTTGCACAAGGTTGAAAAATTATCTCAAAATAAGTCATTTTTCTAATAGCCAGAGGCCATGTAAGAGAAGCCTTGGTCTAGAAGAGCTGCCCTTGGTATGGATCAACTTGAGTTCACACGTTTGTCAGGAGTGGTGCATGATCGCTTGTCCCCAGTTGCTTATATGAGACTGATTCTGACAATGCCAGAAAGATGGTGATGGCCATCACAGCAAGCACAGACATGCCATGTGCTGGGAAATGCGGGACCTGCTTAGTGCTCTCTTCATTCAATTTGAGGACATAGAAATACATGTGCATAATAATGTGTGAGGGTTAGTGAGAGAGTTTCTTACATAGTACAGGAGAATTCATTCCTTAGATATGCAGAGGAAAAGTGAAACTGTGAAAATTGTTTATTAAAGGCAACAAGAGAAAATTTTGGATAATATTTACTCTTTATTTTTAATAATGTATGAGATAACATGGTTTATGAAGTTAGAGATTAGGAGGGGAAAGTTACAATTACAAGTTTAAAAATCAGAATGACTAACTATGTTAGCATGATTAGAAAACAGAATACAATGGATTAATGCCTTTAATAGACTGACGAAAAAAGATTTTCCGTCTAGCATTCTATCCCTGGTCATAACATCTGTTTTACATTTACGAGATCTTAAAAAATGAGGCTTTCGTGCACCATTTTTGAGGAAGCTACTAGTACTCTGAACAGAAGAGAAACCAAGAGGTATTCTCTCATTAATATTATTAAAATTTGTCTTTGAGGATTCAGCCAAAGCAATACATAAAGAAATAAAAACAATATGTTTATTGATTTACATTTCCACCAACTGTGTACAAGGGTTCCCTCTTCTCCACAACCTTCCCAACACTTATATTTTATTTTTTTGATAATAGCAATTCTAAAAAGTATGGACTGATATGTCATTAGAATTTAACTTGCAATTCTCTAATAATTAGTAATGCTGAGCATTTCTCATATATCTGTTGATCTATTTGTATGTCCTCTTTTGAGAAATGCCTATTTAGCTCATTTGCCCATTTTTAAAACTGGGTTATTTGGGTTTTTATGCTGTAAAGTTGTTTGAGCTCTTTGGATATTAATCCCTTGTCAGATGCATACTTTGCAAATATTTTCTCCCATTCTGTAGGTTGTCTTTTCACTCTGTTGATCATTTCCTTTGTTGTGCAGAAGCTTTTTAGTTTGATATAATCCCATATTTATTTGTTTTTTCTTTTGTTGCATATGCTTTTGGGGTCTTATTCATAAAGTCCTTACACAGTCGTACATCATGCAGTGTTTCCCCCCTGTTTTCTTCTAGTTTTATAGTTTCAGGTCTTAAGTATACATCAGATGCAACATGCCACTGCCACTCTCCTTGCACTAGTTCTTGCAAAACAGCTTTTTTTGGTTTTTTTTTCCCTCTTTTTGTCTTTTTTACTGACCGGTAACAGGATCGCAACCCTCGGTGTCGCGCCCGCACTGCGCTCAGCCAGTGAGTGGGAACCAGTCTCCACATGGGATCCGAACCCTTGGTGGGAGCGCCGCCGTGCTCCCAAACAGCGCACTCTCCAGTGAGCCACCGGGCCGGCCCACAAAACAGCTTTTTTTTTTTACGGGGGGACGCAGGGAGTGTCTTTTCTTGCCTCTGGCTCTATGTACCATTTTTTATCTTTGAGCTATTTTAAAATTTGATTTTATTTATTTTTTAACTGAAACCTAATTGATTATACATATTTGTTGGGTATAGAGCTATCAGTATTTGTGTACAATATGTAATGATCAAATCAGTATTATTAGCGTGTTTTTCATTACAAATAATAATTATTCTTTTTGTCCATTACCCAATTTCTCTTTAACTCCCTTCCCCTCCCCCTTTCCCAACTCTAGTAATCATAGTTCTGTTCTCTCCTTCTGAAAGTTCAATGTGTTATTGTCTTTCTCCCTCTCTCCCTCTCTCTCTTTTTTCCTTTCCTGGCCCCCTCTTATGAGTGAGATTATGTGTTATTTCTCTTTCTTATGCCTGGCTTATTTCACTTAACATAATTTTCTCCAAGCTCATCCATGTTGCTGTGAATGGCAGAATTTTATTCCTGTTTATGGCTGTGTATATATATAACCACATTTTCCTTATCCAATCATCCAGCTATGATAAACATGAGAGTGCAGGTATCCCTTTGACATGATGACTTCCACTCCTTTGGGTTTATACCCAGTAGTGGGATTGCTGGACTGTATGGCAGTTCTACCTGTTGTTTGAGAAACCTCCATACTGTTTTCCATAATGGTTGCACTAATTTATAGTCCCACCAACAGTGTAGAGGGCTCCCCTTTCTCTGCATCCTTGTCAGCATTTTTTATTCTGTCTTTTTGATAAAAGCCAGTCTAACTGGATGAGATGATATCTCAATGTGGCTTTAATTTGCATTTCCCTATGATTAGTGATGTACCTGTTGGCCTTTTGTGTGTCTTCCTTTGAGAAATGTCTATTCAGCTCCTTTGCCCTTTTTAAATTCTACTTGTTTTTATATTGTCAAGTTGTTTGTGTTCCTTGTATATTCTGGACACTGATCCCTTGTTGGATGCATAGTTTGCAAATATTTTCTCTCATTCTGTAGGTTGTCCTTTCACTCTGTTGGTTGTTTCCTTTGCTGTGCAGAAGTTTTTTAGTTTGATATAATCCCATTTGTTTATTTTTTTCTTTTGTTGCATATGCT